>NC_079410.1:605307-622807 GCF_029220125.1 Pseudoliparis swirei | reverse complement strand
GTTATTGTTCTTGTAGCCGAGAGTTAAACTTTATAATAGTAACGCAATAATAACACGGAGACGGAAACCTCTTCATTCAGTCCGTATGTATTGCTCTACGCTCTCATACTTCCCTTCACAATAAAAGCCCCAGACATGCTTCCTGTAACGAGAACAGCTCTCAGTTCAGTGAGGCGATACGAACACCACGAGACTTCCGGCTACCTCGTCATTGGTCACTGTGACAGGCCCCGCCCCTTCCCGGAAGCGCGGTAAACTATGTTTGTTCGGCGCGAAGAAGAAAAAGAAGAAGAAGCTGAAGAAGAAGGCGACGACGCTACCGTTTACCGGGCTACCGTTTACCGGGCTACCGTTTACCGGGCTACCGTTTACCGGGCTACCGTTTACCGGGCTACCGTTTACCGGCGGGTTTCACCGGACCCCTGAAGCCAGACTCCGGTTAGAACACACGTGAGTCCCCATGTCGGAGTGACGTCATGACGTGTATTATGAAACCCAGAACCGACTGAGTCCTGCTCAGAGGACCCGCTGGAGTCTGGTTCTGGTCTCAGGTTCTGGTTGTCCTGCAGGTCTGATGGAGGTCGACATCCTGGAGTTCAAAGTCCCCGTAGAGAACCACAAGACCCTGTTTGTGTGGGACATCCAGCCAGAACTCACAGAGGCCCAGGTCTACGTGAGTCCACATGAGTCCACATGGGGGTCAGGTCTACATGGGTCCACATGAGTCCACATGGGGGTCAGGTCTACATGAGTCCACATGGGGGTCAGGTCTACATGAGTCCACATGGGGGTCAGGTCTACATGAGTCCACATGGGGGTCAGGTCTACATGAGTCCACATGGGGGTCAGGTCTACATGAGTCCACATGGGGGTCAGGTCTACATGGGTCCACATGGGGGTCAGGTCTACATGAGTCCACATGGGGGTTCCACATGGGGGTCAGGTCTACATGAGTCCACATGGGGGTCAGGTCTACATGGGGGTCAGGTCTACATGGGTCCACATGGGGGTCAGGTCTACATGGGTCCACATGGGGGTCAGGTCTACATGAGTCCACATGGGGGTCAGGTCTACATGGTGGGGGTCAGGTCTACATGAGTCCACATGGGGGTCAGGTCTACATGAGTCCACATGGGGGTCAGGTCTACATGAGTCCACATGGGGGTCAGGTCTACATGAGTCCACATGGGGGTCAGGTCTACATGGGTCCACATGGGGGTCAGGTCTACATGAGTCCCGGGGTCAGGTCACATGGGGTCAGGTCTACATGAGTCCACATGGGGTCAGGTCTCATGGGTCCACATGGGGTCAGGTCTACACATGGGTCCACATGGGGTCAGGTCTACATGAGTCCACATGGGGTCAGGTCTACATGGGGTCCACATGGGGTCAGGTCTACATGGGTCCACATGGGGTCAGGTCTACATGAGTCCACATGGGGTCAGGTCTACATGAGTCCACATGGGGTCAGGTCTACATGAGTCCACATGGGGTCAGGTCTACATGAGTCCACATGGGGTCAGGTCTCATGAGTCCACATGGGGTCAGGTCACGTGAGTCCACATGGGGGTCAGGTCTACATGAGTCCACATGGGGGTCAGGTCTACATGAGTCCACATGGGGGTCAGGTCTACATGAGTCCACATGGGGGTCAGGTCTACATGGGTCCACATGGGGGTCAGGTCTACATGAGTCCACATGAGTCCACATGGGGGTCAGGTCTACATGAGTCCACATGGGGGTCAGGTCTACATGGGTCCACATGGGGGTCAGGTCTACATGGGTCCACATGGGGGTCAGGTCTACATGGGTCCACATGGGGGTCAGGTCTACATGAGTCCACATGGGGGTCAGGTCTACATGAGTCCACATGGGGGTCAGGTCTACATGGGTCCACATGGGGGTCAGGTCCACATGAGTCCACATGGGGGTCAGGTCTACATGGGTCCACATGGGGGTCAGGTCTACATGGGTCCACATGGGGGTCAGGTCTACGTGAGTCCACATGGGGGTCAGGTCTACGTGAGTCCACATGGGGGTCAGGTCTACATGAGTCCACATGGGGTCAGGTCGTGGGTCCACATGGGGGTCAGGTCTACATGGGTCCACATGGGGGTCAGGTCTACATGAGTCCACATGGGGGTCAGGTCTACATGAGTCCACATGGGGGTCAGGTCTACATGGGTCCACATGGGGGTCAGGTCTACATGGGTCCACATGGGGGTCAGGTCTACATGGGTCCACATGGGGGTCAGGTCTACATGGGTCCACATGGGGGTCAGGTCTACATGAGTCCACATGGGGGTCAGGTCCACATGAGTCCACATGGGGGTCGGGTCCACATGGGGGTCAGGTCTACATGAGTCCACATGGGGGTCAGGTCTACATGAGTCCACATGGGGGTCAGGTCTATGGGGGTCAGGTCTACATGGAGGTCTATGGGGGTCAGGTCTACATGAGTCCACATGGGGGTCAGGTCTACATGGGTCCACATGGGGGTCAGGTCTACATGGGTCCACATGGGGGTCAGGTCTACATGGGTCCACATGGGGGTCAGGTCTACGTGGGTCCACATGGGGGTCAGGTCTACATGGGTCCACATGGGGGTCAGGTCTACATGAGTCCACATGGGGGTCAGGTCTCCATGGGTCCACATGGGGTCAGGTCTCATGGGTCCACATGGGGGTCAGGTCTACATGAGTCCACATGGGGGTCAGGTCTACGTGGGTCCACATGGGGGTCAGGTCTACGTGGGTCCACATGGGGGTCAGGTCTACATGGGTCCACATGGGGTCAGGTCTACATGAGTCCATGGGGGTCAGGTCTACGTGAGTCCACATGGGGGTCAGGTCTACATGGGTCCATATGGGGGTCAGGTCTCCGTGGGTCCACATGGGTCCAGGTCTCCGTGGGTCCAGGTCTCCGTGGGTCCACATGGGTCCAGGTCCACATGGGTCCAGGTCTCCGTGGGTCCAGGTCTCCGTGGGTCCATATGGGTCCAGGTCCACATGGGTCCAGGTCTCCGTGGGTCCATATGGGTCCAGGTCCACAAGTCTCCGTGGGTCCATATGGGTCCAGGTCCACATGGGTCCACATGGGTCC
This sequence comes from Pseudoliparis swirei, assembly GCF_029220125.1. Taxonomy (NCBI): domain Eukaryota; kingdom Metazoa; phylum Chordata; class Actinopteri; order Perciformes; family Liparidae; genus Pseudoliparis; species Pseudoliparis swirei. The sequence continues at coordinate 619,705 of NC_079410.1, read as the reverse complement.
AGGTCTCCGTGGGTCCATATGGGTCCAGGTCCACATGGGTCCACATGGGTCCAGTGGGTCCATATGGGTCCAGGTCCACATGGGTCCAGGTCTCCGTGGGTCCAGGTCTCCGTGGGTCCATATGGGTCCAGGTCCACATGGGTCCACATGGGTCCAGGTCTCCGTGGGTCCATATGGGTCCAGGTCCACATGGGTCCAGGTCTCCGTGGGTCCATATGGGTCCAGGTCCACATGGGTCCAGGTCTCCGTGGGTCCAGGTCTCCGTGGGTCCATATGGGTCCAGGTCCACATGGGTCCACATGGGTCCATATGGGTCCAGGTCCACATGGGTCCACATGGGTCCAGGTCTCCATGGGTCCAGGAGGGCATGGGTCCAGGTCCATGGGTCCAGGTCTCCGTGGGTCCAGGTCTCCGTGGGTCCATATGGGTCCAGGTCCACATGGGTCCACATGGGTCCAGGTCTCTGTGGGTCCATATGGGTCCAGGTCTACATGGGTCCAGGTCTCCGTGGGTCCATATGGGTCCAGGTCCACATGGGTCCAGGTCTCCGTGGGTCCATATGGGTCCAGGTCCACATGGGTCCAGGTCTCCGTGGGTCCAGGTCTCCGTGGGTCCATATGGGTCCAGGTCCACATGGGTCCACATGGGTCCAGGTCTCTGTGGGTCCATATGGGTCCAGGTCCACATGGGTCCAGGTCTCAGGGTCTATGGGTCCAGGTCCACATGGGTCCACATGGGTCCAGGTCTCCGTGGGTCCATATGGGTCCAGGTCCACATGGGGCCAGGTCTCCGTGGGTCCATATGGGTCCAGGTCCACATGGGTCCAGGTCTCCGTGGGTCCAGGTCTCCGTGGGTCCATATGGGTCCAGGTCCACATGGGTCCACATGGGTCCAGGTCTCCGTGGGTCCATATGGGTCCAGGTCCACATGGGTCCAGGTCTCCGTGGGTCCATATGGGTCTAGGTCACATGGGTCAGGTCTCCGTGGGTCCAGGTTCAGTGGGTCATATGGGTCCAGGTCCATGGTCCCACATGGGTCCAGGTCTCCGTGGGTCCATATGGGTCCAGGTCCACATGGGTCCAGGTCTCCGTGGGTCCATATGGGTCCAGGTCCACATGGGTCCAGGTCTCCGTGGGTCCAGGTCTCCGTGGGTCCATATGGGTCCAGGTCCACATGGGTCCACATGGGTCCATATGGGTCCAGGTCCACATGGGTCCACATGGGTCCAGGTCTCCATGGGTCCAGGTCCACATGGGTCCAGGTCTCCGTGGGTCCATATGGGTCCAGGTCCACATGGGTCCAGGTCTCCGTGGGTCCATATGGGTCCAGGTCCACATGGGTCCAGGTCTCCGTGGGTCCAGGTCTCCGTGGGTCCATATGGGTCCAGGTCACATGGGTCCACATGGGTTCCAGGTCTCTGTGGGTCCATATGGGTCCAGGTCACATGGGTCCAGGTTCGTGGGTCTATGGGTCCAGGTCACATGGGTCACATGGGTCAGGTCTCTGGGTCTATATGGGTCCAGGTCTACATGGGTCCAGGTCTCGTGGGTCCATATGGGTCCAGGTCCACATGGGTCCAGGTCTCTGTGGGTCCAGGTCTCCGTGGGTCTATAGGGTCCAGGTCCACATGGGTCCATGGGTCCAGGTCTCCGTGGGTCCATATGGGTCCAGGTCCATGGGTCCAGGTCTCGTGGGTCCATATGGGTCCAGGTCCATGGGTCCAGGTCTCTGTGGGTCCAGGTCTCCGTGGGTCCATATGGGTCAGGTCACATGGGTCACATGGGTCCAGGTCTCCGTGGGTCCATATGGGTCCAGGTCCACATGGGTCCAGGTCTCCGTGGGTCCATATGGGTCCAGGTCCACATGGGTCCAGGTCTCCGTGGGTCCAGGTCTCCGTGGGTCCATATGGGTCCAGGTCCACATGGGTCCACATGGGTCCATATGGGTCCAGGTCCACATGGGTCCACATGGGTCCAGGTCTCCATGGGTCCAGGTCCACATGGGTCCAGGTCTCCGTGGGTCCAGGTCTCCGTGGGTCCATATGGGTCCAGGTCCACATGGGTCCACATGGGTCCAGGTCTCTGTGGGTCCATATGGGTCCAGGTCTACATGGGTCCAGGTCTCTGTGGGTCCATATGGGTCCAGGTCCACATGGGTCCAGGTCTCCGTGGGTCCATATGGGTCCAGGTCCACATGGGTCCAGGTCTCCGTGGGTCCAGGTCTCCGTGGGTCCATATGGGTCCAGGTCCACATGGGTCCACATGGGTCCAGGTCTCCGTGGGTCCATATGGGTCCAGGTCCACATGGGTCCAGGTCTCCGTGGGTCCATATGGGTCCAGGTCCACATGGGTCCACATGGGTCCAGGTCTCCGTGGGTCCATATGGGTCCAGGTCCACATGGGTCCAGGTCTCCGTGGGTCCATATGGGTCCAGGTCTCCGTGGGTCCATATGGGTCCAGGTCCACATGGGTCCAGGTCTGACGCTCTCTGGTCCTCAGGCGGGCCTGCTGGCCGTGTTCTCGGCCTTCGGGCCGCTCTACCTGCTCAAGGTGTGTCCTAACTCCGCCCTCCACCCTCCCGGGTTCTACGCCCTGGTGAAGTTCTACTCGGCGGTCCAGGCCTCGGAGGCCCAGCGGAGGACTGACGGGCGCCCCCTGATCCAGGACCTGCCCCTCAAGGTGGGTCAGGTCCTCTTGATGAGCGCCGTGCGGTTGCTATGGTAACTGTGTGTTTCAGGTAAGGCTGAGCTCCAAACACACTCACTTCCTGCCTGACAACAGCAGACCCCTAAGCCACGCCCACTGCCTGGAGCTGGCCAATCACTACTTGGGATTCAACGGCTGGACCTCTGACATCATCACAGTGAGCAACAGGACTTCCTGCGTTTGTTCTCCACGGTGACGTGCAGGTGAGGCAGCAGGTGACTTCCTGTCTCACGCCCTCAGCTGAAGGAGCTCCCGGAGGAGGAGGAGGAGGAGGAAGGTGGAGGCAGATGGAGGAGCCTGAAGTTTGGCTGTGTGCTGCAGCTCTCCTTCCCTCATCACGGCCTGACCACCAGAGGAGCAGCCATGGTGGAGGAGGGCTTCACCTGCACAGGTAGGGGGCTCACCTGTAGAGGGGAGGAGGAGGAGGCTCACCTGTAGAGGGGGGGAGGAGGAGGCTCACCTGTAGAGGGGAGGAGGAGGAGGCTCACCTGTAGAGGGGAGGAGGAGGCTCACCTGTAGAGGGGAGGAGGAGGAGGCTCACCTGTAGAGGGGAGGAGGAGGCTCACCTGTAGGGGGGAGGAGGAGGCTCACCTGTAGGGGGGAGGAGGAGGGGGCTCACCTGTAGGGGGGAGGAGGAGGAGGCTCACCTGTAGAGGGGAGGAGGAGGAGGCTCACCTGTAGAGGGGAGGAGGAGGAGGCTCACCTGTAGAGGGAGGAGGAGGAGGCTCACCTGTAGAGGGGAGGAGGAGGAGGCTCACCTGTAGAGGGGAGGAGGAGGAGGCTCACCTGTAGAGGGAGGAGGAGGCTCACCTGTAGAGGGGAGGAGGAGGAGGCTCACCTGTAGAGGGGAGGAGGAGGAGGCTCACCTGTAGAGGGGAGGAGGAGGAGGCTCACCTGTAGAGGGGAGGAGGAGGCTCACCTGTGAGGGGAGGAGGAGAGGCTCACCTGTAGAGGGGAGGAGGAGGAGGCTCACCTGTAGAGGGGAGGAGGAGGAGGCTCACCTGTAGAGGGGAGGAGGAGGCTCACCTGTAGAGGGGAGGAGGAGGCTCACCTGTAGAGGGGAGGAGGAGGCTCACCTGTAGAGGGGGGGAGGAGGAGGCTCACCTGTAGAGGGGAGGAGGAGGAGGCTCACCTGTAGAGGGGAGGAGGAGGCTCACCTGTAGAGGGGAGGAGGAGGCTCACCTGTAGGGGGGAGGAGGAGGAGGCTCACCTGTAGAGGGGAGGAGGAGGCTCACCTGTAGAGGGGAGGAGGAGGCTCACCTGTAGAGAGGAGGAGGAGGCTCACCTGTAGAGGGGAGGAGGAGGAGGCTCACCTGTAGAGGGGAGGAGGAGGAGGCTCACCTGTAGAGGGAGGAGGAGGAGGCTCACCTGTAGGGGGGAGGAGGAGGAGGCTCACCTGTAGAGGGGAGGAGGAGGAGGCTCACCTGTAGAGGGGAGGCTCACCTGAAGAGGGGAGGAGGAGGCTCACCTGTAGAGGGGAGGAGGAGGCTCACCTGTAGAGGGGAGGAGGAGGAGGCTCACCTGTAGAGGGGAGGAGGAGGAGGCTCACCTGTAGAGGAGGAGGAGGAGGCTCACCTGTAGAGGGGAGGAGGAGGAGGCTCACCTGTAGAGGGGAGGAGGAGGAGGCTCACCTGTATGGGGGAGGAGGAGGGGGCTCACCTGTAGAGGGGAGGAGGAGGAGGCTCACCTGTAGGGAGGAGCTCACCTGCAGAGGGAGGAGGAGGGGCTCACCTGTAGAGGGAGGAGGAGGAGGCTCACCTGTAGAGGGAGGAGGAGGAGGCTCACCTGTAGAGCCGAGGCGGAGGAGCCTCACCTGTAGGGGAGGAGGAGGGGCTCACCTGTAGAGGGGAGGAGGGGCTCATGTAGAGGGGAGGAGGAGGGCTCACCTGTAGAGGGGAGGAGGAGGAGGCTCACCTGTAGGGGGGGGGAGGAGGAGGCTCACCTGTAGAGGGGAGGAGGAGGAGGCTCACCTGTAGGGGGGGGGAGGCTCACCTGTAGGGGGGAGGAGGAGGCTCACCTGTAGAGGGGAGGAGGAGGGGGCTCACCTGTAGAGGGGAGGAGGAGGAGGCTCACCTGTAGAGGGGTGGAGCTAAAGACCTGGTCCTTGTGGTCTCTGCAGGTCCAGATGTTCTGCTCCAGAACCGGAAGAAGCTCCTGAAGAGGGCCAGAGAGAACGCTCTGGTCCAGGCCTTCTCCTCAGTCCTGCTCATAGTACTAGGTACCTGACCCCTGACCTCTGACCCGGTTCCATGGACTCACACCTGTGTCTCTGGGTCTCCAGGTGACGGCAGAGTGATGGTGGAGCTCCAGCAGACCTCAGATCAGTTCCTCGCGGAGCCCTCAGGACTCCTCCAGGTGAGCTCACCTGTTGTCGTTGTTTGTTGATGACACAAGGTAAACACGTTTGTGTTCCGTGACACGGGAAGAGCTGCACGTCAATAAGCATCACGAGCCTTAGCGCCCTGCTCTTTGCCTCGCAGGTGACTGAGGTTTCCTGGAGGGAGGCTGCTGCTGAGGAAGAGGACCTGCCGGTCTCCTAGAGCCCTCTGGGTCAACACAGGTGCATTGTGGGAGTCCCAGCCGGTCTCCTAGAGCCCTCTGGGTCAACACAGGTGCATTGTGGGAGTCCCAGCAGCTTCCAGAACAAGAGGATAAATACATGTGAACAATCATATTTAATAATAAATGTGTCGATGATGATGTCAGCTGGTCTTCATCAGGAGGTACAAATACACCAAGTACTACCTCAAGTACTTTAATATCATCAGGAGGTACAAATAATGATATGTAGTGTATATATAATTATAAATGTAATATATTTATATATATAATATGAAATATTTATAATTAAATGTAATTTATATAATTATGTAATATATATATATTTACATATGTATATACATACATATATTTATGTATATACATATATTTGTATATTTACCTTCGCATTGAAAATGCCGGAAGGTTATGTTTTGATCGCCGTGTGTTTATTTATTTATTTATTTATTTGTATGCGTGTTATTCGCAAAACTCAAAAAGTATTGAACCGAATCGCATGCAATTTGGTGGGATGATTGTTTATTATCCGGGGACCAGTTGATTAGATTTTGGGATCGATCGGGTCAAAGGTCAAGGTCAAAGGTCATGAACAGGTCAAAATCTTTCGCAGAACTCAAAAAGTATTGAACCGAATCGCATGAAATGTTGTGGGATGATTGTTTATTATCCGGGGACCAGTTGATTAGATTTAGGGATCGATCGGGTCAAAGGTCAAGGTCAAAGGTCATGAACAGGTCAAATCTTCTTGAATCACATGGAATTTGGTGGGATGATTGATTATTATCCGGGGACCATTTGATTAGATTTTGGGATCAATCGGGTCAAAGGTCAAGGTCATGGTCATGGAAAGGTCCAAATCTTTTTTTTACCATAGCACGATACATTTTTGTCCAATTGGCATGCAACTAATGCCAAAATGTTCATAATTCAATGCCCAATCTTGTGATATGCGAAGGTATGCGCTCTACCGAGTGCCCATTCTAGTTATATATGTATATACTAGGGATGCTTTGATCTGATCGGAGAGGTCAGAGGGGATCCTCACGCACCGAGCGGCGTCCCCCGAGATGAATCTCTGGGTCGACTCACATGACCAGGTCCCCTATAGAGGGTCTCACGTGACCAGGTCCCCTATAGAGGGTCTCACGTGACCAGGTCCCCTATAGAGGGTCTCACGTGACCAGGTCCCCTATAGAGGGTCTCACGTGACCAGGTCCCCTATAGAGGGTCTCACGTGACCAGGTCCCCATAGAGGGTCTCACGTGACCAGGTCCCCTAGAGGGTCTCACGTGACCAGGTCCCCATAGAGGGTCTCACGTGACCAGGTCCCCTAGAGGTCTCACGTGACCAGGTCCCCATAGAGGGTCTCACGTGACCAGGTCCCCTATAGAGGGTCTCACGTGACCAGGTCCCCTATAGAGGGTCTCACGTGACCAGGTCCCCTATAGAGGGTCTCACGTGACCAGGTCCCCTATAGAGGGCCTCACGTGACCAGGTCCCCTATAGAGGGCCTCACGTGACCAGGTCCCCTATAGAGGGCCTCACGTGACCAGGTCCCCTATAGAGGGCCTCACGTGACCAGGTCCCCGAGGGCCTCACGTGACCAGGTCCCCTAGAGGGCCTCACGTGACCAGGTCCCCATAGAGGGTCTCACGTGACCAGGTCCCCATAGAGGGTCTCACGTGACCAGGTCCCCTATAGAGGGCCTCACGTGACCAGGTCCCCTATAGAGGGCCTCACGTGACCAGGTCCCCTATAGAGGGCCTCACGTGACCAGGTCCCCTATAGAGGATCTCACGTGACCAGGTCCCCTATAGAGGGTCTCACGTGACCAGGTCCCCTATAGAGGGCCTCACGTGACCAGGTCCCCTATAGAGGGCCTCACGTGACCAGGTCCCCTATAGAGGGTCTCACGTGACCAGGTCCCCTATAGAGGGTCTCACGTGACCAGGTCCCCTATAGAGGGCCTCACGTGACCAGGTCCCCTAGAGGGCCTCACGTGACCAGGTCCCCATAGAGGGTCTCACGTGACCAGGTCCCCTAGAGGGTCTCACGTGACCAGGTCCCCATAGAGGGTCTCACGTGACCAGGTCCCCTATAGAGGGTCTCACGTGACCAGGTCCCCTATAGAGGGTCTCACGTGACCAGGTCCCCTATAGAGGGCCTCACGTGACCAGGTCCCCTATAGAGGGTCTCACGTGACCAGGTCCCCTATAGAGGGTCTCACGTGACCAGGTCCCCTATAGAGGGTCTCACGTGACCAGGTCCCCTATAGAGGGTCTCACGTGACCAGGTCCCCATAGAGGGTCTCACGTGACCAGGTCCCTATAGAGGGTCTCACGTGACCAGGTCCCCATAGAGGGTCTCACGTGACCAGGTCCCCTATAGAGGGTCTCACGTGACCAGGTCCCCTATAGAGGGTCTCACGTGACCAGGTCCCCTATAGAGGGCCTCACGTGACCAGGTCCCCTATAGAGGGTCTCACGTGACCAGGTCCCCTATAGAGGGTCTCACGTGACCAGGTCCCCTATAGAGGGTCTCACGTGACCAGGTCCCCTATAGAGGGTCTCACGTGACCAGGTCCCCATAGAGGGTCTCACGTGACCAGGTCCCCATAGAGGGTCTCACGTGACCAGGTCCCCATAGAGGGTCTCACGTGACCAGGTCCCCATAGAGGGCCTCACGTGACCAGGTCCCCATAGAGGGTCTCACGTGACCAGGTCCCCATAGAGGGTCTCACGTGACCAGGTCCCCATAGAGGGTCTCACGTGACCAGGTCCCCATAGAGGTCTCACGTGACCAGGTCCCCATAGAGGGTCTCACGTGACCAGGTCCCCTGAGGGCCCCACGTGACCAGGTCCCCCATAGAGGGCCTCACGTGACCAGGTCCCCATAGAGGGTCTCACGTGACCAGGTCCCCTATAGAGGGTCTCACGTGACCAGGTCCCCTAGAGGGCCTCACGTGACCAGGTCCCCTATAGAGGGTCTCACGTGACCAGGTCCCCTATAGAGGGTCTCACGTGACCAGGTCCCCTATAGAGGGCCTCACGTGACCAGGTCCCCTATAGAGGGTCTCACGTGACCAGGTCCCCTATAGAGGGTCTCACGTGACCAGGTCCCCTATAGAGGGCCTCACGTGACCAGGTCCCCTATAGAGGGTCTCACGTGATCAGGTCCCCTATAGAGGGTCTCACGTGATCAGGTCCCCTATAGAGGGTCTCACGTGACCAGGTCCCCTATAGAGGGCCTCACGTGACCAGGTCCCCATAGAGGGTCTCACGTGACCAGGTCCCCATAGAGGGTCTCACGTGACCAGGTCCCCATAGAGGGTCTCACGTGACCAGGTCCCCATAGAGGCTCACGTGACCAGGTCCCCTATAGAGGCTCACGTGACCAGGTCCCTATAGAGGGTCTCACGTGACCAGGTCCCTATAGAGGGTCTCACGTGACCAGGTCCCCTATAGAGGGCCTCACGTGACCAGGTCCCCATAGAGGGCCTCACGTGACCAGGTCCCCATAGAGGGCCTCACGTGACCAGGTCCCCATAGAGGGCCTCACGTGACCAGGTCCCCATAGAGGGCCTCACGTGACCAGGTCCCCATAGAGGGCCTCACGTGACCAGGTCCTATAGAGGGCTCACGTGACCAGGTCCCCTATAGAGGCTCACGTGACCAGGTCCCCATAGAGGGTCTCACGTGACCAGGTCCCCTATAGAGGGCCTCACGTGACCAGGTCCCCTATAGAGGGCCTCACGTGACCAGGTCCCCTATAGAGGGTCTCACGTGACCAGGTCCCCTATAGAGGATCTCACGTGATCAGGTCCCCTATAGAGGGTCTCACGTGATCAGGTCCCCTATAGAGGGCCTCACGTGACCAGGTCCCCTATAGAGGGTCTCACGTGACCAGGTCCCCTATAGAGGGCCTCACGTGACCAGGTCCCCTATAGAGGGCCTCACGTGACCAGGTCCCCTATAGAGGGTCTCACATGAGGCGGAGCTGTGCGACCACATAGATATATAAATACATATACATATATACATACAGGACTGTCTCAGAAAATTAGAATATTGTGATGAAGTTCTTTATTTTCTGCAATGCAATTAAAAAAACAAAAATGTCATGCATTCTGGATTCATTACAAATCAACTGAAATATTGCAAGCCTTTTATTCTTTTAATATTTAATAATTTTTTAATTGCATTACAGAAAATAAAGAACTTTATCACAATATTCTAATTTTCTGAGACAGTCCTGTATATATACATACATGCATACATACATACATATATACAGGACTGTCTCAGAAAATTAGAATATTGTGATGAAGTTCTTTATTTTCTGTAATGCAATCAAAAAAACAAAAATGTCATGCATTCTGGATTCATTACAAATCAACTGAAATATTGCAAGCCTTTTATTCTTTTAATATTGCTGATTATGGCTTACAGCTTAAGAAAACTCAAATATCCTATCTCTAAATATTAGAATATCATGAAAAAGTATACTAGTAGGGTATTAAACAAATCACTTGAATTGTCTAATTAACTCGAAACACCTGCAAGGGTTTCCTGAGCCTTGACAAACACTCAGCTGTAATAAATCTTTTTTTTTACTTGGTCTGAGGAAATATTAACATTTTATGAGATAGGATTTTAGAGTTTTCTTAAGCTGTAAGCCATAATCAGCAATATTAAAAGAATAAAAGGCTTGCAATACTTCAGTTGATTTGTAATGAATCCAGAATGCATGACATTTTTGTTTTTTTAATTGCATTACAGAAAATAAAGAACTTTATCACAATATTCTAATTTTCTGAGACAGTCCTGTATATATCCTCAGTCTTGTAACTCATACTGAACATGCTGTCCATGTCTCGTGGTCCCCCTTGAGGTGGTCCCCCTTGAGGTGGTCTAGTCCTTCATTGAGTCCAGCTGTGTTGAGCGTGATGGACTTGATGAGGTCTTGCCGGTCTAGGAGACCTGACAGCTCTGTGTGGCAGAGCCAATGAGGACCACGAAGGACCTGGACCAGGTTCAGAGACAGGACTAAGGCTCAGACCTGGACCAGGTCCCACCAGAAGGTCTGCAGCAGGTTCCTCAGAGCACAGGGGCCTCCAAAACTCTTCCTGGACCGGTCCAGCCAGACTGAGCCTTGGTGAGAGGTCCAGAAGAACCAGAGCCCCTGTGGCTCCAGAGACAGACAGGAGGCGTGGATGGGATCGGCCTTAGATTTCTAAAATAAAAACCAAAGGATCCTTTAGCACCTGAACGCACCACGAGGCGGCCCTGAAGGCAGCGTGGCCATGTTTGGTTGCTAAAGGCGCGCTGGCCCTTTAACTGTGACCACTTCACCAAATCAATCTTTCCATTGATCCATCAAACCTGCTGATCAGTGACGACCAATGAAACGCGTCCCTGACAGTCATCATGGCAACAGGACCAGCTGGACCAAGAGAGTCCAGCAGGTTCTACATGGCAGTGTGTTAGTCTGGTTTGGTCCGGTTCAGGTTGTGTTGGTTCAGGCTGTGTTGGTCCGGTTCAGGTTGTGTTGGTTCAGGCTCGTTTGGTCCGGTTCAGGTTGTGTTGGTCCGGTTCAGGTTGTGTTGGTTCAGGCTGTGTTGGTCCGGTTCAGGTTGTGTTGGTCCGGTTCAGGTTGTGTTGGTTCAGGCTGTGTTGGTTCAGGCTGTGTTGGTCCGGTTCAGGCTGTGTTGGTCCGGTTCAGGTTGTGTTGGTTCAGGCTCGTTTGGTCCGGTTCAGGTTGTGTTGGTTCAGGCTGTGTTGGTTCAGGCTGTGTTGGTCCGGTTCAGGCTGTGTTGGTCCGGTTCAGGTTGTGTTGGTCCGGTTCAGGCTGTGTTGGTCCGGTTCAGGCTGTGTTAGTTCAGGCTGTGTTGGTCCGGTTCAGGCTGTGTTGGTCCGCTTTGTGTGCTTCTCAGTCCAGGAGGTGACCCATTGTTTGGGTGCCTTTCTGGTTCTGGATGAGTAGACTTGGTCTTGGATCAGGAAATCGTCAGAGTCACGAAGCTGCTGCTGCTCGTCTTTACCCATAATCCTCCCCTGGTGGAGCGCCGCGTCACGCCACGCACCGCCACGCACGAAGAACCCGCACTGCAGGAACACAGAGACCTGGGGTGAGGTCACATATCATCCTGGTCCAGACTCAGAGCTCCTGGTCCAGACTCAGAGCTCCTGGTCTAGACTCAGAGCTCCTGCTGCTGGTTCTCCTGAAGAACCCACACTGACCAGCAGGGGGCGACACAACAGCACTTTACCAACCGGGAGTTGATCAGTTTACCTTCCAGAGCAGCAGGCAGATCACAGCCAGAAGGGAGACTCCAGCCAGGACGGAAACCACAAGGATCCACATGGGGGCTCTGGACCATGGCTGCTTGCCCGGGTCGGGGAAGAGGTGGAATTCAATCTGCAGAGGAAGAACATTGTGATTCAGGGTCAGGGTTCAGGAGGTAGTATACAATCCAAATCTGCTCTGAACTGGTTTTAGGACCGGGTGGTTTACATGTGGTCCTGTGTCATTGTGAAGAAGGACCGTCGGGCCTCAGGGACCAGGAAGCTGTAACTTCCCCACTTGGGAACCACAACGTTTGTGTTGGAGCCAAAAGTGTTCATATTAATCTGATTTATTGAAGGGACCGTAATCAGTGGCGGTTCGTCCATAGAGGGCGCTAGGGCGCCGCCCCTCTTAAAATTTGTAGATGAAAAAAAAAAAACATCCTGTCAAAAAACATTATATGCCAAATCATTTAAATAGTAAATATACCGTGTTGACACGCTAAATGTGTGTGGGAGACCGTCAGCCTGTCAACAACCACTTAAGTTAATGTGAAAAAATATAATATATCGCCATTATCACGGAGAAGCCCCTCCCCTTTTTCGAGGCGATCTAACGTGTGTGTGCGGCATCGATAAAACATTTCAGTCATTTCGGCAAGGACGGCTTCTCATTGGAGGATGAAACGTGAATCTTGGGTCGCAAAAATGTGCGCTGGCCAATGACATTGTTTCTTATTTCACGTGACTGGACTATTCAGCCAATCAGAGACCGGTATCGTTCCCTCAGCCAGAGAGCTCCACGGAGCTACGGGAGCTGTTAGCTAACGGAGCTGTTAGCTGGAGCTCAGTGAGTAATGCTGTTTAGTTTCCCCTGTCTGTTGTTCCAAAGGGACTGAAACTCTCTGGACTACAACGGGGGAGGGGTCTAAAGAGCTGCAGACAAGTGGAAAGCACGAATCTTGCCGCAGTTATCTAGCTAAGAGCATGGAGCTAACGAGCTAACAGCATGAAGCTAACGAGCTAACAGCATGAAGCTAACCCTGTTTACAGTCAGCAGAAGGAGACCGAACTGGCATCGAAACACAACGAAGAAGTTCTGAAAAACAGACACATTCCCTCCAGAATAATGGAAACAGGTTACAGACATGATGGACTTTAACCAGAGTAAAGTGACCACTTTAAAGAGAGGAGCTACTTGTCTTTACAGTAGTGGGTCGACTCTGTCCCCCAATGTAACATGTGATCTCTCTCTGGCTCTATTCTGCTCTGAACCTCTTTTATTTAGCAAACCTCTGAAACCCAACCCAATGTTCCTTAAAGCTGCTCTGAGCCTCTCATGCCCAACGTTACAGTGTGTTGATAGTTGTTATTGGACGTGTTGAGCACGCTGTGTTCTTGAAATAAAGCTTTGTTTTTTACTATATTCTACTCAAAACCTCTTTTCTTCTCATTGTTGAGTGATATTTAAACTGCGCCCCCCCCCCAAAAAAAATTCACCAGCCGCCACTGACCGTAATGTCTAGGTTCCGGCAAAACATCAGAAGAGACGCACTTTGCCTGTGAGGAGAGAGAGATATTGTGTCTGCAGCTCAAGGGCAGCTACACGCCTGACGGTATTCATGTTATCAGTATTTACACATACCAAGAGGCACGGCCAACAGACAGCCCCACCCGGGGGTAAGAGGGAATTCTCATGAGAAGATAAGAGTCAAGGAGATCTCATGGGGGGGGGGGGGGGGGGGATATGCACCTGTGACGAGATCTGGGTATAAAAGATTGAATCTTAATGTGAGGGGTGTGGTTTCTGGGCCTCGACTTGCATGTTGAGGAGAGTTCCCCGTGTGATTGCAATCGCTGGTGAGCGTTTGTACTTTGCTTGTGATCAGTGAATAAACGTGTCTCCCTGAAGGAGAGAACTACAGCAGACTGGATCGTATTATTGTTGAAGCTCTTCCAGGCGGCCAATTCTGAATTGGTGCAGAAAAATCCAACACTGTGAGCGTCAAGATGGCGCTTGATGGCAGCCTCGATGTTTCGCTCGTTTTTTTTTTTTCTCTTCTATTTTTTATTTTGTAAACGTTTTTGCCCGTTTGTTTATGCTTTTAGCTCTGTGGTTACTCTCACTAGAGCGTAAGCTTTGATTACCGTTGACCACTTAACAAACGTTCAAAGACTGATGAACCAGCTCGCCCCAGGACTTCCGTGTTTGGTCCATCTTGCCGTTTTGTTCTGCAACTGAACGGCCGGTCTTTTCACCTCTGGCTGCCACGTCGCTAGCCAGCACGAGCCCACCGGTCTCACCTGCCGTGATCTCTCCGTTCCGGCGCGGTGAACAGACCTGGGTTGGTCTCGCTAGCCACCACCTGCATTCCCCGGACAGGATGGTCAGGCTGGTCGCCCCTCCAGGCCGTCACTCCTCCTCACCGGATTGCTGCCGTCTTCCCGCTGGAATGCTGGGGATCATTTCGCTGATTCTCCAGGGCTGCACATCGCTTCTCGTCTCGCAGCCGGTCGGCTCTTGGTCACAGGCTAGCGTGACGCTCGTCCTCCCCTCCATGTCGCCGCTGGACGCCGTGTCCGATCTTTGCGGCTTCAGTAACTCCCTGCGCCCGGACTGCTGGGTCCTTCTACAACAACATGGTATACTTCGCCAAAACCATCCTTCACACAGAGGATCTGGCCGCATGTCCACCTACAACTTCACGTCCCGAAACTCCATCCCATCACTCTGGTCCTGTCGCAACCGTACTTCCTCATTACGCCACCACAACAAACAGCACGTGAATCTGTCCAATCTCCGCCCCCTTCCTCAGTCCTCACAGCCTATCACAATGCAGCGTCACCTGA
>NC_079410.1:595057-604307 GCF_029220125.1 Pseudoliparis swirei | reverse complement strand
CTAAGAAGACCCTGTGAATAGCTCATTTAGCATCACAGCTAAGCTACGGCTAACAAGCTACACCGAGAGGAAACGGACCGGAAGACAGCTACCACGAAGCAGCCGGTACGTGACTACGAGGCCGCTCCAGTCCAAAGCCGGAGGGAGAGAGCCCACGACCGAAGCCAGGATGAGGACCACGTCGTCCCGTCGGCATGAAGGCAGCACCATGTACGAGCTAGCCGCAGCTACCAGGGAACTACAGCGGCGCCGGAGCCCGCATGTGTTCCAGCTGTTCCGGCCTTGATGCTACTCGACGCCCCAGAAGGAAGGCCCAGCGCATGTTGCAGAGAACACTGACATTGCAGCAGGTTAAAGAGAAGTGCATTACGCCATAAGCTTTCTGATGATTAGGTACAGCAATGTTTAATGACAATATTCATAAACTCTGGCCTTACACTACAAAGAAAAGCTAATTTACATGGTTTAGATTTGCAGCAGATTAAAGAGAATTGTATTACGCCATAAGCTTTCTGATGAGTAGGTACAACAATGTTTAATGACAATATTCATAAACCCTGGCCTTACACTACAAAGAAAAGCTAATTTACATGGTTTAGAGTTGCAGCAGGTTAAAGAGAATTGTATTACGCCATAAGCTTTCGGATGATTAGGTACAACAATGTTTAATGACAACATTCATAAACTCTGACCTTACATTACAAAGAAAAGCTAATTTATATGGTTTAGGCCGTGTTGTTGCACGAACGCCAATATGTAATAACCTGCCTGTCTGTTATAACTGACCTCAACCTTTCGAAATGTGTACAAAGTGTTCTACTGCCTAACCTCAAGTCTGAGGTGCTTCGTAATTGGGGAGAGGCTCAACAGGTGAGATGGACGTTCACTGGGGACCGGGAACTGGACACAGAAAGCGAGAGTGCATTGGGAACATGAGTTCCACAAACCCCTTGATCCTAACCCTAACCCTAACCCTAACCCTAACCCTAACCCTAACCCTAACCCTAACCCTAACCCTAACCCTAACCCTAACCCTAACCCTAACCCTAACCCTAACCCTAACCCTAACCCTAACCCTAACCCTAACCCTAACCCTAACCCCAAGCCTAACCCTAACCCTAACCTCTTCTTCTTCTTCTTCTAAACCCTATACCTGCCTGGAAGAACCACATATTTTGGGACCGGGGGGACCTGGGCTTTCGCCCCAAAAAGAGACCGAATCTATGGGACCTTTATTTCGAAATTACCCCATTTTAAAAAATCAGTGACCCATGGGTCATGAGCATCTAGCCACCCAGACCATGCATACCAAATTTGGGGTCAATCGGACGTTTCCTCCGGGAGTTATAGCCTTATGAAGGTATGTCACACGAGGGCGACAGAGAGCCGCATTCAAACGCCCTTTTCGGGATGATCCCTGGGGGGTACCTGGAAGAGAACCACATATTTGGGACCGGGGGGACCTGGGCTTTCACCCCAAAAAGAGACCGAATCTCTGGGACCTTTATTTCGAAATTACCCCATTTAAAAAAATCAGTGGCCCATGGGTCATGAGCGTCTAGCCACCCGGACCATGCATACCAAATTTGGGGTCAATCGGACGTTTCCTCCGGGAGTTATAGCCTTATGAAGGTATGTCACACGAGGGCGACAGAGAGCCGCCTTCAAACGCCCTTTTCGGGGTGATCCCTGGGGGTACCTGGAAAAGAACCACATATTCGGGACCGGGTGGTCAAGGGCTTTCACCCCAAAAAGAGACCGAAACTCTGGGACCTTTATTTCAAATTTACCCCTTTAAAAAAAATATCTGATCAGGGTACATTGAGCAGGTACTTACCCGGACCATGCATGCCAAATTTGGGGTCAATCGGACGTTTCCTCCGGGAGTTATAGCCTTATGAAGGTATGTCACACGAGGGCGACAGAGAGCCGCCTTCAAACGCCCTTTTCGGGGTGATCCCTGGGGGGTACCTGGAAAAGAACCACATATTCGGGACCGGGTGGTCAAGGGCTTTCACCCCAAAAAGAGACCGAAACTCTGGGACCTTTATTTCAAATTTACCCCTTTTTAAAAAATATCTGATCAGGGTACATTGTGCAGGTACCTACCCGGACCATGCATGCCAAATTTGGGGTCAAACGGACGTTTCCTCCGGGAGTTATAGCCTTATAAAGGTCTATAAAGATCCGCCACACGATGGAGACAGAGAGCGGCATTCAAACGCCCTTTTCGGGGTGATCCCTGGTCGGTACCCGGAAAAGGACCACATATTCGGGACCGCGCGGACCTGGGCTTTCACCCCAAACAGAGACCCATACTCTGGGACCTTTATTTCGAATTTGCCCTGGAACTCGAACGGGCCCCTGTTTAAAAAATATTCGACCCGTGGGTCATGACGATCAACCAACCGGGACCATGCACAGAAAATTTCAGCCCCGTCGGACCTTCCCCGGAGGAGTTACAGCACAAGACCTGTATTGTAGACCTTGGTGGATCAGCTTTCAAACGCCCTTTTCGGGATGATCCCTGGGGGCTACCTGGAAAACAACCACATATTCGGGACCGGGTGGTCAAGGGCTTTCACCCCAAAAAGAGACCCAGAATCTGGGACCTTTATTTCGAATTCGCCTGTTTCGGGGTCATCCCTGGGGGGTACCGGGACCAGAACCACATATTCGGGACCGGGGGGACCAGGGCTATCACCGCAAAAAGAGAGCTAAGCTCTGACATGTTGGATCAAAAGTCACCCAAATGTCAGCAGGGCAAATTCGAAATAAAGGTCAGCTGTTGTTTGTCATCACACTGTTATCTGATGGCGCCGCGAAAGGTCGCCTCGGTGTGTTGGTGCGCGATGTTTTTTATTGTTTTCGTTTTAAATACTGTTTTCTGCTGGGATTCCCAGAGCTCTTTCACCAGAGAGGAGCTCTTGAATATCAGGGGAACAACTCCAGCGGATTTACTTCCAACGTTTTTAACTTCTGTGGAGTTACTGGACATTTTTGTAAAAGGTGTGCTCACCTTCGCCCACGTGGTGAAACGCCGGGAGAGGAAGCGTTCGGGGCGCTTTGCGGCTACGGAAGCGGGATCTCGTACAGCGCTGCCGGGCATATTCTCTCAACGTCCGCTCACTGTGCAACAAACTGGACGAACTCCAGCTGCTGGTGGGAGAGACAGAGACTTCTCCTCATCCTCCGTTCTGTGTTTCACGGAATCATGGCTTAGTGGCTCGATACCAGACTCTGCGCTCCAGCTCGCTGGCTTCCAGCTGTTCCGAGCGGACCGGGTCTCGAGCTCTCCGGTAAAAAAGGGTGGAGGAATCTGCTTTTACCTCAACAACGGCTGGTGCAACGACGTAACGGTGATTCTACAGCACTGTTCGCGGACCTGGAATCTTTATCATCCACTGCAAACCCTTCTACTCCCCACGTGAGTTCGCTTCATTCATCCTGGCGGAGTTTACATGCCGCCGCGGAACGTGAACGAGGCACTACAGACACTCGCTGTACAGATACGGCGTGTGGGGCGGTCCTTCCCGGGCTCATTAGTTATTGTACTCAGGGATTTTAACAAAGGACACCTCCGCCACGAACTCCCTAAATATAGACAGTTAATTAAATGCCCTACCAGAGAAGAGCATTCTGGACCACTGCTACACAACAATCAGCAGGGCCTATCACGCCGTCCTCGAGCTGCACTGGGAAACTCTGACCACGTCATGGTTCATCTGATTCCCTCATACAGGCAGAGACTAAAGCTCTGCAAACCTGTGGTGAGGAAGTTCAAGAAGTGGACCAGTGAGGCTCTGGAGGATCTACGGCGTGCTTTGACTGTACTGACTGGGATGTCTTCAGGACTGCTACCAACAGCCTGGATGAGTACACAGAGGCTGTAACTTCCTACATCAGCTTCTGTGAGGACAGCTGTATTCCATCCAGCTCCAGGGTGAGTTATAACAACGACAAACCCTGGTTCACAGCGGAGCTCAGGAAGCTAAGACTGCAGAAGGACCAGGCATTCAGGAGTGGGGACAAGGTCCTGTACACAGAGTCCAAATACAGGTTTAGCAAGGCGGTGAGAGATGCTACACGACTGTACTCTGAGAAACTGCAACAGCAGCTCTCAGCAAACGACTCTGCTTCTGTCTGGAGAGGGCTCAGGCAGATCACCAACTACAAGCCCAAATCACCCCACTCCATGAACAATGTGCTTCTGGCAGGCAGCTAAATGAGTTCTACTGCCGCTTTGAAAGACAATGGAGCAGTCCTGAGACCATCCCCCACAGCCCCACCAACAAGCCACAGACCATCAGCCCACCCTCCCCCAGCCCATCAGGGGCTCACACCTCTGGAGCACCCTCCATCAACTCAGCGACGCCCCTCGTCATCCTGGAGAGAGCAGTCAACAGGCTGTTTAAAAAGCAGAACCCCCGCAAAGCAGCGGGCCCGGACTCCGTCTCCCCCTCCACCCTGAAGCACTGTGCCGACCAGCTGTCTCCGGTGTTCACCGACATCTTCAACACCTCCCTGGAGACATGCCACGTTCCAGCCTGCTTCAAGGCCTCCACCATCATCCCCGTCCCCAAAAACCCCAAGATCACAGGACTCAATGACTACAGGCCCGTCGCCCTGACCTCTGTGGTCATGAAGTCCTTTGGTCCTGTCACACCTCAAGACCATCACCGACCCACTCCTGGACCCCCTGCAGTTCGCCTACAGAGCCAACAGGTCTGCAGACGATGCAGTCAACATGGCCCTTCACTACATCCTCCAGCATCTGGACTCCCGAGGAAACTCGCCAGGATCCTGTTTGTGGACTTCAGCTCTGCCTTCAATTCCATCATCCCGTCCCTGTTGCAGGACAAGCTCTCCCAGCTGCACGTGCCCGACTCCACCTGCAGGTGGATCACAGACTTCCTGACCGACAGGAAGCAGCACGTGAGGCTGGGGAAACACGTCTCAGGCTCCCGGACCACCAGCACGGGTTCCCCACAAGGCTGTGTTCTTTCCCTCTGCTGTTCTCCTGTACACCAACAGCTGCACCTCCAGTCACCAGTCCGTCAAGCTCCTAAAGTTCGCGGATGACACCACCCTCATTGGACTCATCTCTGGCGGGACGAGACCGCCTACAGGTGGGAGACTGACCACCTGGTGACCTGGTGCAGCCAGAACAACCTGGAGCTCAACGCTCTGAAGACAGTGGAGATGGTTGTGGATTTCAGGAGGAATGCAGCCCCACCCGCCCTCTCATCCTGTGTGACTCCCCCGTCGACGCTGTGGAGTCCTACCGCTTCCTGGGCTCCATCATCTCCCAGGACCTCAAGTGGGAGCTGAACATCGGCTCCATCTCCAAGAAGGCCCAGCAGAGGATGTTCTTCCTGAGGCAGCTGAGGAAATTCAACCTGCCAGGGAAGATGATGGTACAGTTCTACACGGCCATCGTTGAGTCCATCATCTGCTCCTCCATCATCGTCTGGCACCCTGCAGCCACAGCCAAAGACAAGCGCAGGCTGCAGAGCATCATCCGCTCGGCCGAGAGGGTTATCGGCTGCAATCTGCCTTCCCTCCAGGTCCTGTTCACTTCCAGGTCACTGAAGCGGGCCAGAAAGATTGTCGCCGACCCTCCCACCCTGGACACTCCTGTTGAGTCCCTCCTCGGGAGGAGGCTGCGTCCATCATGACCACGACCTCCCGCCACACCAATAGCTTTTTCCCGACGGCGGTCGGGCTCATCAATGGACCCCGGGACTGACTGACTGTCACCCCCAGGACTACCACCTCTTCTTCCACCTTCCTCTCTCCTCCTTCTTTCCGCTCCTTCCTCTTCCTCCTCCTCCCTCTTCCTCCCACTCCTCCTCCCTCCTTGCGTTGATTGTTGTTTGTCATGTCCAAATGTTGCACCTTCCACCAAAAAAAATTCCTCGTTTGTTTGTGAAAACATTCATTCTTTGGCAATAAACCTGTTTCTGATTCTGATTCTGATTCTGATTCTGAGTGCTGTCTGGAAACAACATGTCACTGAGGTGACATTGCGCCATCTACTCATTCAACTCGTTCCAATCGGGTGATAAAAAGCCCGTCTGGCACTACCCCTAACCCACTCACCCTGGCCCTAACCCCAACCACTCCCCTCTGGCAGAGGGTAATGGACACCTGACCTCAACCTTAACCGTAACCACTCCCCCTTTTTTTAATAATTCAATTCACACCTGACCCTAACCTCTAACCTAACCTCAACCACTCTTGAATATAATCAAGTTATCCTCTTAGAACCCAACACTGCAATTGACTCTTGTATTTAACCCTCAATCTTTCTCATTAAACTCAATTTACTTTAGATCTAACCCTGACCTCAACCCTAACCCTCAACCATTCCTCCACATAGGATCATCTTTAACCCTGGCCTTGACATTGACCCTGACTTCGACCAATTTGCAAACCCAATTTCTTTTCGCCCCCCCCCCCCCATCCCGGGTGAAAGATCTAACGGACGGGGCATTACTAAATAGCATGCGCCGGCCCGTGCACTTCCTTGAGTCTCCATTCAACTGCTGAGCCTTGAGGCGACTGCGGGGAGATTCATGAGTATATTCATTGACCTAACCCTAACCCTAACCCTTTTTTTCTTCTTTTCCTGATCCGATGTGAGGTTTTGGGGCAGGGATGTCTATGTGTACAGATTGTAAAGCACTCTGAGACAAATTTGTAATTTGTGAAATTGGGCTATACAAATAAACTGAATTGAAACTGAATTGAATTGAATTAATGAGGACTTAGGGGCCGAGATGGGATGCAAAATGGACCATGCACCGGTAACCCCACTGTTCTTTATCAGTGGGGGAACCAAACTCCCCCAAACCCTAACCCGTTTGTTTATGATTGGGGGAACTATGCTTTAAACTATGAAACATCTATTTTAAAAGTTCACTGTTCCCGTGCCCTCCAACTAGAGGCCACATCCCCTATCAAACCCAAGCATTTCAATATTTGTATTCAAGATGCATTTGAAAAGGCCTGATGAGAGCGAGGGTGTGCGTGTGCATGTGGATACAGTACCTGACCTCTCAGGTTTCATTCAGAGGCAAAGCAAGGCGAGGCCAGAAGACACCAGACAGAGTGAGAGACAGACAGGGTGAACGACACACACAGAGAGACAGACAGTCACAAACTGTGCAGGGAACCCTTTTCTGGAAGTATTGGGTAAATTACCAACAGAAGCAGGTAAGTCTTAACCATCACCTGTTTACCACAACTGATTGTGTGTGAAGTTGTTGAGTTTTAATGATATTTACATACGTAATGAATCCTGTGTAAAGACTAAAAAAGAGCAATACAAATACCGTCCATTTACCATTTAGATGTACTATCAGAACTGGAATGAAAGACAATTGTAATAAGACCAGCGTGTTGAAGATTGCTCCATAAATCAGAGTGCATGAAGGAAAGGGCGTTCTGAGAAACCAACGTTCCAGCATGAATGCAAAGAGAAGAGGTAGCTGACCAATTCATAAAGGAGGACCATCATGCTCTCTGCAGGCCGACCCAGCGAATGAGTCAGAAACGATGATGAGTGTCAGAGCTAATAGACAGTGGAGGAGTGTGTATGAATGACATCGCCACAGTTTACACCAACAGTGAGTGACCTGAACCCAGTCAACCATGTGTTACACAACTGTGTCATCAGCCCTTCAGTATTGAGACAATATCATTGATAACAATGTAATTTATAAACACACAAACTTCAGTCCTTGAATTCTGGAACCAGCTACAAGTATTTCCGTTTGGGCCGTTTATACAACATCGAAAGAGAAAGGAGCGCGCCTGACGACCCTCTCTGCCACTGGCTGCTAGCATGCAGGTGGGCGTGGTCCCGGCTCATCAGGAGAGTCATCGGCAGCACTAGCAGAGCGTTTATTGAATGGCTTGTCCAACATTTGATCTCCACCTTTGTGGAATGGACCCACAAAGCCATTCTCCAGGCACGAGAACATATTCCTACTAAATTAGAAACATTCCATACGTGTGTTATTTGCTATGTCGTGAGCGGCTAGCTTGGGTAAACCCAGTGGATTTCCTGGAATCAATAGAATACAATTCTACATAAACAACACTGGGGTCGACACTGACCCGAACCCAAGAAAGGCTGGAAGGTAAACTGAGAACCGTGGCACAGTGAGTAGCCAGTGGGGGGGGGGCGGCCTCACATTCTCCACATGGGTCTGATGGCCAGCTGCAAAACAAATGACAGATCTCCTCTTTGTCAAATATGCATTATTTGAAGTCATTAGAACCAGGTTCACAGATACAATCAGTTATTTACAGCTCTCCACAATTGTGCCTGCTCACAGTATGATCTCGGAATTAAATATGGAAGAAATAAGTTTTGGACAATGTGCATTCATTCCTAAACAGTTTTAAAGTGTGTCAGTCAGATCCCAAGAGCTTCCAGCCAGAGCAAAGAGCTGATGGTCATTGATCTGTCTTTTATTTTGTATCTCATAACTAGGGTTGGGTACCGAAACCCGGTGCCAATATGGTACCGGTTCCAATACAACCGGTATTACCCGGACCGAAACGCAACGCACATTTCGATGCTTCTTTCCGGTGCCTGAGCCGATTGAAATTGAAAAAAACTATTGTTGTGAACTTCTCTGGTGACTCCGCCCTGTCAGCCGGTTACGAGCCTCTCATATGTAACTCTGACAGCGGAGGCGTGGCCGTGTGTGACGGCGTGAACCCGTGTGGAGCACACCAGCGTCAGGCTGGACGCTACGGGGAGGCCGTCACCGGTCCCCTGAACACGGGGAGACCGATGATGACGAGCAGCCTGAACTCAGATTAGTACCGTATCGTTGACTGCAAGTCTTGCATTCATAAAAGTAGCCCAAGAAATAATAAATTAGCCATATAACCATGCTTAAGCTAGCTCGTAGCTCGTAGCTAGCGCTAGCTTCTGACACTGGCGTGACAGTCTGCTAGCAGATGTGTTGGTGTCCAGCGGTCCCGGCTGTATACCCGGTGTTACCGGGAATATAATGACGGAGGAATAAAGACCGGGGGCGTCACTTTGTTTCAGTGGAGCTCTCGCTGTCAGAAGCAAAACTTTATCTGTCACGTGTCATCTTCAGTCCCTCTGATTGGTTGTTCTCTTTGCCCATCAACACAGTGACAGGATTAACCCTATAAAGTCTGCACATGACAATACATATCACATCATATCATGGAGAACATATATTGTGTATGTTAACAGTCT
>NC_079410.1:550057-580057 GCF_029220125.1 Pseudoliparis swirei | reverse complement strand
ATAGACACACATAGACACACACACTCACACACACACACATAGACACACACTCATACACACACTCACACACACACACATAGACACACACACTCATACACACACTCACACACACACACACACTTACACACTCACACACACACACATAGACACACACACTCATACACAGACTCACACACACTCATACACACACTCACACCAGTGGCGGCTGGTGAATTGTTTGGGGGGGGGGGCGCAGTTTAAATATCACTCAACAATGAGAAGAAAAGAGGTTTTGAGTAGAATATAGTAAAAAACAAAGCTTTATTTCAAGAACACAGCGTGCTCAACACGTCCAATAACAACTATCAACACACTGTGACTTTGGGCATGAGAGGCTCAGAGCAGCTTTAAGGAACATGGGGTTGGGTTTCAGAGGTTTGCTAAATAAAAGAGGTTCACCCTCACATGAAAGAGGTTCAGAGCAGAATAGAGTCAGAGAGAGATCACATGTTACATTGGGGGACAGAGTCGACCCACTACTGTAAAGACAAGTAGCTCCTCTCTTTAAAGTGGTCAAACTTCTCCATAACTCTCTGGTTAAAGTCAATCATGTCTGTAACCAGCCTCCATTACTCTGGACGGAATGTGTCTGTTTTTCACAACTTCTTCATTGTGTTTTCGATGCCAGTTCGGTCTCCTTCTCCTGCTCTGCAAACAGGGTTAGCTTCATGCTGTTAGCTCGTTAGCTTCATGCTGTTAGCTCGTTAGCTTCATGCTGTTAGCTCGTTAGCTCCATGCTCTTAGCTAGATAACTGCGGCAAGATTCGTGCTTTCCACTTGTCTGCAGCTCTTTAGACCCCTCCCCCGTTGGAGTCCAGAGAGTTTCAGTCCCTTTGGAACGACAGACAGGGGAAACTAAACAGCATTACTCACTGAGCTCCAGCTAACAGCTCCGTTAGCTACCTGCTCCCGTAGCTCCGTGGAGCTCTCTGGCTGAGGGAACGATACCGGTCTCTGATTGGCCGAATAGTCCAGTCACGTGAAATAATAAAACGATGTCATTGGCCAACGAGCGCACATTTTTGCGACCCAAGATTCACGTTTCATCCTCCAATGAGAAGCCGGTCCTTGCCGAAATGACTGAAATGTTTTATCGATGCCGTACACACACGTTAGATCGCCTCGAAAAAGGGGAGGGGCTTCTCCGTGATAATGGCGATATATTATATTTTTTCACATTAACTTAAGTGGTTGTTGACAGGCTGACGGTCTCCCACACACATTTAGCGTGTCAACACGGTATATTTACTATTTAAATGATTTGGCATATAATGTTTTTTGACAAGATGTTTTTTTTTTTTCTTCTTCTTTTTTTTTTTCATCTACAAATTTTAAGAGGGGCGGCGCCCTTGCGCCCCCTATGGACGAACCGCCACTGACTCACACACTCACACTCACACACACACACATAGACACACAGAGACACTCACACACACACTCACACACAACTTTATTCCAGGGGAGAGCGAACAGAGGAAGTGCCTGACGTCTCCGACCGCGTCCAACAACATTCTGCAGTCTACAGTTGCACCCCCCCCCCCCCACACACACACACACACACCAACCCACACACACACACTAACACCAACCCACGCAAACACACACACACACATTCAAAGCAGAATGACATTTCTCTATCCTATCAGTGTGACAGTGTCACACTGCTGGAATAACACCACTGATAACAGCTGTTTGTGAGTGTTTCTTTCTGTGTGTGTAAGTGTGTGTGTACGAGTGTGTGTGTCTATGTGTGTCTATGTGTGTGTGTGTGTGTACGAGTGTGGTAGATAGAAGGCGTTATGACTCACCTCTGCCTCTCAGAGAAAAGAAGATCGTTGTTTAAGGGAAACAGTAAATACACCTGACGCCTCAGTCAGATGGCAGGTTTAGCTTAGCTTAGCACAAAACTAGCCTAGCTGAAGAAAATGTTTGGGAGAAAGTGTAAATGTTTAGCCTAGCTTAGCACAACGGCTGGTAAAAGGGGGAACTTTGAGTCTAGCTTAGCACAGAGCCAGGGAGCAGGACAAACCTGTTGGATTAGCATAGCACTAAGGCTGGGAGCAGATGGAAACTGTTAGCTTAGCACTAAGGCTTGTTATAGAGGGAAACTGTTAGCTTAGCACTAAGGCTGGGAGCAGATGGAAACTGTGAGCTTAGCTCAGAGGAACTTTTGATGCGAGTACAAAGAGAAGAAACAAAAGCTTTGAAAGGATTGATCAGCTGATCAGTTTCATAACATGTCTTGATTCTGATGCTACGTCATCAAAGACCTGCAGTAGCATGTTGCCATTACATGAACAGTGAGCTGATATCATTTATAACAATTAAACATCATGAATGTCAAATCAATTATGAGTTAAATGTTGTGCAGTAATCCAGTAAACTGTGGTTGTGTGTAACGTGTACTCTGGTTACAAGAGCTGGTCTGGGGAGGATGGAGGAGGTCTTTCTGCGATTGGACCAGCAGCTGACTTGATGACGTCACCACATCAGCTGTTCTTGCTCCTGAGTTTTACTCAAATTATTCACTGTACATTATTTTTTACAGTCACACAAAATATGACAACCCTGCTTTTTTCATTATCCTTTAAATATAATTATTTTATTTTAAATTGTGTGTGACGTCTATATATACAGTATATATATATATATTCAATTCAATTCAGTTCATTTGTATAGCCCAATTTCACAAATTACAAATTTGTCTCGGAGTGCTTTACAATCTGTACACATAGACATCCCTGACCTTTGACCTTTGACCTCACATCGGATCAGGAACAACTCCCAAATAACCCTTCAGGGGGAAGAAGGTCAGAACCCTTGAGGAGAGAACAGAGGAGGATCCCTCTCCAGGATGGACAGAACAATAGATGTCATGTGACCAGAAGGACAGATTTAAAATACATTCAATGAATGTGACAGAGTGGATGAATAGTTCATAGTCGGCATATTCCACGATGGAGACCTCCACGATCCATCAGGATCCATATATGAGAGATCAGGCGGCCACACAGCGATGACCGCCCGGCGCTGTGGAGTCACTGAGCAGCAGAACCTCAAATCTCCGGCTCAGATCTTTATGAGGCTGAATCATAACAACAAACCTCCACAGATTATATTTTAATCTACTAACTTCTCCTAAAAACATCCTCACATCACATTCCTGACTCAACAACAGTAGTATTTATACAAAGTCAACTGTCAGTTGTATAGTGACCATTTATCCTGAGTGTCCATTTGTTAGTCACGTTGTTGGCGGTGACTGGGGGTTCTTTGACGCTTGTGTTGTGAAATAAATGAAATCCAAAGCGGTCAAGTCCAGTTCCAAGTGGTGGGTTTATTAACAAAATGGATGGTACAACTTGTGGGTAGAAAATAAATCAATAAATAAAGTTTCAGAGCACAAAAAAGCAGCAAGGCCTATCCTCCAGCAACATAATCAGACAGCAAGGTCAAAAGCTGTGTGCTCCAGTCAGCCGCCCCTCCCCCAGGTCACGCTCCTACTTATTGGCCTTTCCACCTGTAGAGGGCACAAATTCTCAGAAAATATAAATAAATACAAGCATTAAAATAATAGAAATGGCTCCTATTTCTCCTCCGCTACTGTTTCCGGTTGCTGGTGAAATGCATTCTGGGATGTCGGCTGGCCAGAGTACGCACAAGTCTCCTCTGATGCATTCTGGGTAAAGTGGGAGGCTCAAGTCACATCCGGGCATTTTGACCGTGAAGCGAGAAGCAGACTTTGAATTGGAACATGGACTCGGGCTGCGACTGATGACGTTTCACGAGAACACAAGAACACAAGTATACAGAAGAATCGACAAGAATGCTGATTGGAAAACGGTTTATATGTACTCTGTGTACTCTGTGTACCATGTGTACTCTGTGTAGTCTGTGTACCATGTGTACTCTGTGTAGTCTGTGTACCATGTGTATATTTGATATCCCTCTGTGGAGCCATCAGGTGGTGAAAGAGGATATTAACTCAGTCTGTCAGACTGTGTGGCGCCTGTTATCACAAAGACAAGAGGCTGAACGGCATGTGGGTGACACACACACACACTTTACACACACACACACCTTCAGTTTAAAGCAGTGATCAGACCAACAGCAGCTGGACACAGTAAGACTCCTCACACCATCCAGTTC
The DNA here is from genome assembly GCF_029220125.1 of Pseudoliparis swirei. NCBI lineage: Eukaryota > Metazoa > Chordata > Actinopteri > Perciformes > Liparidae > Pseudoliparis > Pseudoliparis swirei. The sequence goes on along the minus strand of NC_079410.1, from coordinate 575,869 downwards.
TGTATTCATACACGATACTCTCATTGTTCATCAACACTTTAACTCTCATTGTTTATCAACACTTTAACTCTCATTGTTTCTCAACACTTTAACTCTCATTGAATAGTTTAACTCATTCATTATCAATACTTTAACTCTCATTGTTTATCAACACTTTAACTCTCATTGTTTCTCAACACTTTAACTCTCATTGAATAGTTTAACTCATTCATTATCAATACTTTAACTCTCATTGTTTATCAACACTTTAACTCTCATTGTTTATCAACACTTTAACTCTCAATGTTTATCAACACTGTAACTCTCATTGTTTATCAACACTTTAACTCTTATTGTTTATCAACACTTTAAGTCTCATTGTTTATCAATAGTTTAACTTATTGTTTATCAATAGTTTAACTTGTTGTTTATCAATAGTTTAACTTCTTGTTTATCAATAGTTTAACTTATTGTTTATCAATAGTTTAACTCATTGTTTATCAATACTTTAACTCTAAATAAAATGATGATGATCATCAATCCAGAAACCAGACGGGTTAACCAGACCTCGCTCCTCTTTCACTCTTTTATTTCCTCTTTCACTCTTTTATCTCTTCTCATTTCACTCTTTTATCTCCTATTTCACTCTTGTATCTCCTCTTCTTTTACTCTTTTATCTCTTATCTTCTCTCATTTCACTCTTATCTCTTATCATCTCACTCTTTTATCTCTTCATTCACTCTTTTATCTCTTATCATCTCACTCATTTATTTCCTTATTCAGTATTTTATCTCCTCTTTCACTCTTATCTTTTATCTTCTCTCATTTCACTCTTTTATCTCTTATCATCTCACTCTTGTATCTCCACTTTCACTCTTTTATCTTCTCTTCTTTCCCTCTTTTATCTCTGCTTTCATTGTTTTATCTCTTCTTTCACTCTTTTATCTCCTCATTCACTCTTTTATCTCCTCGTTCATTCTTTTATCTCTTCTTTCACTCTTTTATCTCTTCTTTCACTCTTATCTCTTCTTTCACTCTTTTATCTCCTCATTCACTCTTTTATCTTCTCTTCTTTCACTCTTTTATCTCTTCTTTCTCTTTTATCTCCTCATTCATTCTTTTATCTTCTTTTCTTTCACTCGTTTATCTCTTCCTTCACTCTTTTATCTCCTCTTTCACTCTTTTCTCTTCTTTCACTCTTTTATCTCTTCAGTGAAATCTGATTTCTGGTGAAAGTTCTGAATCAATTCTGCAATTTGGAACAGCTGTACAACCTGTAGTGTGTGTGTGTGTGTGTGTGTGTATGTTTCTGTATTTAGCTGCCTGAAGCCTAATATGTGTGGGAATCAGCAGAGTCACTGAACTGACACACAGACAGACAGACAGACAGACAGACAGACAGACAGACAGACAATCAAGTGAACAAAGTGAGTTTGTTCCTAACGTTAGCTCCAAAGGAAGTCTCTGCAATGTCCCCAAAGGATCCCTCAGAGTGTGTGTGTGTGTCTGTTGGAATGAGCTTGGTCATCGTAGCGACTGCAACTTTACACCAAAGGGTCAAACTGATGACACGCAACAGCTGCTGCTGCCATGGCAACGCAAGGGTGGGGTTAACCCTGGCAACGACGAAGACACCAGAGACTGGTGTGTGTGTGGTGTCAGGTGTGTGTGTGTGGTGTGTATCGGTGTAGGTGTTTCCCTCTGTGTGTGTGTGTGTGTGGTGTGTATCGGTGTCTCTGTGTGTGTGTGTGTAAAGGTGGCTCTCTGTGTGTGTGTGTAAAGGTGTCTATGTGTGTGTGTGTGTGTGTGTGTGTGTGGTGTGTATCGGTGTCTCTGTGTGTGTAGGTGTTTCCCTCTCTGTGTGTGTGTGTAAAAGTGTCTCTGTGTGTGTGTGTGTAAAGGTGTCTGTGTGTGTGTGTGTGTAAAGGTGTCTGTGTGTGTGTGTGTGTGTGTGTGTATGTGGTGTGTATCGGTGTCTCTGTGTGTGTAGGTGTTTCCCTCTCTGTGTGTGTGTGTGTGTAAAGGTGTCTGTGTGTGTGTGTGGTGTGTGTAGGTGTTTCCCTCTGTGTGTGTGTGTAAAAGTGTCTCTGTGTGTGTGTGTGTAAAGGTGTCTGTGTGTGTGTGTGTGTGTGTAAAGGTGTCTATGTGTGTGTGTGTGTGGTGTCTCTGTGTGTGTGTGTATGTGGTGTGTATCGGTGTCTCTGTGTGTGTAGGTGTTTCCCTCTCTGTGTGTGTGTGTAAAAGTGTCTCTGTGTGTGTGTGTGTGTGTAAAGGTGTCTGTGTGTGTGTGTGTGTGTAAAGGTGTCTATGTGTGTGTGTGTGTGGTGTCTCTGTGTGTGTGTGTGTGTGTGTGTGGTGTGTGTAGGTGTTTCCCTCTGTGTGTGTGTGTGTGTGTAAAGGTGTCTCTGTGTGTGTGTGGTGTGTGTAGGTGTTTCCCTCTGTGTGTGTGTGTGTGTGTGTGTGTGTGTGTCTCTCTGTGTGTGTGTGTGTGTGTGTGTGTGTGTGTAGGTGTCTCTGTGTGTGTGTGTGTGTGTGTGTCTCTGTGTGTGTGTGTGTGTGTGTGTGTGTGTAGGTGTCTCTGTGTGTGTGTGTGTGTGTGTGTGTGTATGTGTGTAAAGGTGTCTCTGTTTGTGTATGTGTGTGTGTGTGTAAAGGTGTGTGTGTGTGTGTGTGTGTGTGTGTGTGGTGTGTATCGGTGTCTCTCTGTGTGTGTAGGTGTTTCCCTCTGTGTGTGTGTGTGGTGTGTATCGGTGTCTCTGTGTGTGTGTAGGTGTTTCCCTCTTTGTGTGTGTGTGTGTAAAGGTGTCTCTGTGTGTGTGTGTGTAAAGGTGTCTCTGTGTGTGTGTGTGTGTGTGTGTGTGTGTGTGTGTGTGTGTGGTTATCTCTCTACCTATATGACTGTAGATCACTTTAAGAGCTGTAGTTTAGTTTCTGAAACTTTGAACTAAATATAAATATACAACCTCACAAACATAGTACCCCCCCCCCCTCTCCACAGGAGGCCCTTGCCAGGAGTCAGAGGAGTTGGAGCTGCATAATGCCAGGATGGCGCCTCTGCTGCCCCCTGTTGGCTCAGAGGTCTTCAGACGCCTCACACCGGCCTCGCTGGAGGAAATCAATCTGCGACACCAAGTCGAGGAAAAGGAGCGAAAGAGGAGGAAGGAGAAGAACATAAAGGTATAAACCTAAAGAGGAGGAAGGAGAAGATCATAAAGGTATAAACCTAAAGAGGAGGAAGGAGAAGATCATAAAGGTATAAACCTAAAGAGGAGGAAGGAGAAGATCATAAAGGTATAAACCTAAAGAGGAGGAAGGAGAAGATCATAAAGGTATAAACCTAAAGAGGAGGAAGGAGAAGAACATAAAGGTATAAACCTAAAGAGGAGGAAGGAGAAGAACATAAAGGTATAAACCTAAAGAGGAGGAAGGAGAAGATCATAAAGGTATAAACCTAAAGAGGAGGAAGGAGAAGATCATAAAGGTATAAACCTAAAGAGGAGGAAGGAGAAGATCATAAAGGTATAAACCTAAAGAGGAGGAAGGAGAAGAACATGAAGGTATAAACCTAAAGAGGAAGGAGAAGAACATAGAGGTATAAACCTAAAGAGGAGGAAGGAGAAGAACATGAAGGTATAAACCTAAAGAGGAAGGAGAAGAACATAGAGGTATAAACCTAAAGAGGAGGAAGGAGAAGATCATAAAGGTATAAACCTAAAGAGGAAGGAGAAGAACATAAAGGTATAAACCTAAAGAGGAAGGAGAAGATCATAAAGGTATAAACCTAAAGAGGAGGAAGGAGAAGATCATAAAGGTATAAACCTAAAGAGGAGGAAGGAGAAGATCATAAAGGTATAAACCTAAAGAGGAGGAAGGAGAAGAACATAAAGGTATAAACCTAAAGAGGAAGGAGAAGAACATAAAGGTATAAACCTAAAGAGGAAGGAGAAGAACATAAAGGTATAAACCTAAAGAGGAGGAAGGAGAAGAACATAAAGGTATAAACCTAAAGAGGAGGAAGGAGAAGATCATAAAGGTATAAACCTAAAGAGGAGGAAGGAGAAGATCATAAAGGTATAAACCTAAAGAGGAGGAAGGAGAAGATCATAAAGGTATAAACCTAAAGAGGAGGAAGGAGAAGAACATGAAGGTATAAACCTAAAGAGGAAGGAGAAGAACATAGAGGTATAAACCTAAAGAGGAGGAAGGAGAAGAACATGAAGGTATAAACCTAAAGAGGAAGGAGAAGAACATAGAGGTATAAACCTAAAGAGGAGGAAGGAGAAGATCATCAAGGTATAAACCTAAAGAGGAAGGAGAAGAACATAAAGGTATAAACCTAAAGAGGAAGGAGAAGATCATAAAGGTATAAACCTAAAGAGGAGGAAGGAGAAGATCATAAAGGTATAAACCTAAAGAGGAGGAAGGAGAAGATCATAAAGGTATAAACCTAAAGAGGAGGAAGGAGAAGAACATGAAGGTATAAACCTAAAGAGGAAGGAGAAGAACATAGAGGTATAAACCTAAAGAGGAGGAAGGAGAAGAACATGAAGGTATAAACCTAAAGAGGAAGGAGAAGATCATAAAGGTATAAACCTAAAGAGGAGGAAGGAGAAGATCATAAAGGTATAAACCTAAAGAGGAAGGAGAAGAACATGAAGTTATAAACTGTAAGGTATTCTCGAAACTAGGGCACTACGCAGATGGTGGAAAAACAGGCTTCCGGGTGCGCGTGGATTAAGTTATCAACATTTAATGGCAGGAAGTGTAAAACAATCATTCGAGGCGCTCTCCTCGTGTCTCTGCTCTCGGCTCCTCCGGGAGCTCACGGGAGCACACCCTCCTGCGTCCAGCTTACCTGAGAAAGAGAACGATCGCTCTCAAACACACAGTCTCATAATCCTCTCTGGCACCAGTCGAAATGTCACTTCCGGTTCCGACGCTTTCACAATAAGATTCCCGTCTTGTTTTTGACTCGATTAAAAGTCACCTTCAAAATAAAAGTCTCTTGTTATTGTGAGTCACTTCATGGATTTCAACCGGCTTCGTCAATCTATAATACTAACATACATTCACTCTCATGCAATATAGATGTATACTTTATTGATCCCGCAAGCGGGAAATTACAGGCAGATCCAGGAAGATTACAGCATAACACGAGGGAAGAGAGGAGAAAATAATAAAAAAAAAACCAGAATATGCCCCTAGAGGGGTACAGTGTGGGAGCAGAAAAAACACCTCAGCACAAAAGCACATACATCTAAACAAGACATGCAACGTGAGGAAGGGGGGAGGGGAGGTAAACCAAAGACTGGGTGGTCAAGCTCAGCCGTAGGGGGGCAGAGGGTAACCAGCGTAGACAGGCAGCCAGCCATCTGGCAGCCCGTTAGAGCGCCAGTAGACCACACTGGGGGCATAAAGCAGGCGAAGGCGTGGGATGGGGGTGAGGGTAGTGAATGCATATCAGTGTGTGGAAGTTCGTGTGTGAGTGGCCTGGTAAGTCGTCCTCCCCCAGGCCACAACAGACAGAGTTCTCAGTCCGCAAGATGGTCGTTGCCATGGAGATAGCCTTGGAATGTCCTGGGGATACAACAACCACAGGTGTTTGTGGATAGGGGGAAGGGAATGAGAGAGGTTCTCACTTCAGCGATCTTCAGGGGAGTTGTTGTTCCAGTAACGGCCTTGGCCAAGGCCCATCCTGGTAGAGGGAGCCGAAAGCAGATAAGATTGGGATTGTTTGGTCTTCCAGCAGCTACATCCAATTTGCGCACCTACTATTCCACCACTTTCCTCCCATTTCCCAATAGGATTTCAAATCGATCCAATTTTGTCGGGCAGCCTTAGGGGGCTTTTAACGGCTGTCACCGTTTCCTTAATTTTCCGATAAGCCAGGGCAACGCCAAATCCAAACAGCAGAAATCCTGTAATCATGGTTCCGAATAGGTAGATGTCTTCTACGTCCTCCATGGAAAGGGCTGCTCGGCACAAGACACGCCACGCGTCCATCGTGTAACCAGCTGCAACGTCCCGGCAGGACGGGCAGGTTCCCCCGAACCCAAGCTTCTCGTCGAGAAGACGGTGTCAATTTCGTTGAGAGACCAGTTGATCAGATGATCAGTTGATCGGTCCATAGTTTTAGTTCGAAGAGCAATGAGGAGAGAGTCTCTCAAGTATATGACAGACAAGACATGACGATAGGAGCCAAGCAGGGAAGGGAAGGTCATGGGGAGGAGAGGGAGAGAAAAATGCGACCGCCTTCGGAGAGAGCCAAGAGAAAGAGCCATACATTAATTCTTGCCATTTACATTTGCATAGAGTAAACATTACCCCTATGCTTCACAATACATTAATAACAATATCAATATTCTCCTTAATGTTGTCTATTATAATATCTTTCTATATGTATTAATTTAAAACATAAGACCTCTGCAGATGTTATCAAAATAAACTATTACAACTTAACAAAACCATAGAGGAAGGAGAAGAACATAAAGGTATAAACCTAAAGAGGAAGGAGAAGAACATAAAGGTATAAACCTAAAGAGGAAGGAGAAGAACATAAAGGTATAAACCTATTTATAAGCTTATAATGCAAGCTTCCCTAACCCTAACCCTAATGGTGTGTTCACACCGGACGCGTCGAAATTTCGACGCGCATCGAGATTACATGCAAAGTCAATGCACAGCTGCGTAGAAGCTGCGTAGAAGCTGCATATTTCCCAGCGAGCAGCGCGTCAGACGCGTTTGAAGCAGCAGAACAGAGGGTTTGCCGCGGGGCGAAAGGAGCGAACAGACGCAGCTCGGCGACGCGCGAGTTGAAATTTCCCAACTCCGGCAGCAAAGACGCGTGAGTCATAGTTGCGTCAGCCAATCAGCGTTGAGCAGCTCCGCTCGTCATCGTCCTGCCGGTTTAGAAAATGGAGGAACAGATTATTGTCGCCGTCTGTGGGCACCCCGAACTTTACGACACGACTCGTTTTACTGACCGAAACCGGAGCTATAAAGATGAAGCGTGGAAGACGGTCGGAGAAGCCGTGGGACTACCTGGTACGTTTTGAATTCAATTCAATTCAGTTTATTTGTATAGCCCAATTTCACAAATTACAAATTTGTCTCGGAGTGCTTTACAATCTGTACACATAGACATCCCTGCCCCAAAACCTCACATCGGACCAGGAAAAACTCCCAAATAACCCTTCAGGGGGGAAAAAAGGGAAGAAACCTGGAGGAGAGCAACAGAGGAGGATCGCTCTCCTAGGATGGACAGATGCAATAGATGTAATGTGTACAGAAGGACAGATTTAGAGTTAAATACATTCAATGAATATGACAGAGTGTATGAATAGTTCATAGTAGGCATATTCCACGATGGAGACCTCCACGATCCATCAGGCAGATGGCGGTGGGGAGGAGGAGGGCGGAGTCTCAACAGGACAGTGGCGTAGTCATGAGCAGGAATTCCACGACCCAGACGATCCATCAGGCAGATAGGATCTATGCCGTCTCATAGGGTCCGATGACCCCATGAGACGAAAGTCAAAAGGACTTCCGGGAGAAAGCAGAGTTAGTAACGTGTGATTGAGAGATGAAAATTCATCCTTAAGGAGAGAAAAAGAGGAGATAGGTACTCAGTGCATCCTAAAACGTCCCCGGCAGCTATAAGCCTATAGCAGCATATCAAGGGGCTGGACCAGGGCAAACCTGATTCAGCCCTAACTATAAGCTCTGTCAAAGAGGAAGGTCTTAAGTCTACTCTTAAACGAGGTGACTGTGTCTGCCTCCCGGACTGAAATTGGAAGCTGGTTCCATAAAAGAGGAGCTTGATAACTAAAGGCTCTGGCTCCCATTCTACTTTTTAAGACTCTAGGAACTACAAGTAGTCCCGCATTTAGTGAGCGTAGCTCTCTAGTGGGCAATATGGTACGACAAGCTCCTTAAGATATGATGGAGCATCACCAATCAAGGCTTTGTAGGTTAAGAGAAGAATTTTAAAAGTGATTCTTGATTTTACTGGGAGCCAGTGCAGAGCAGCTAGTGCAGGAGTGATGTGATCTCTTTCTTAGTTTTAGTGAGAACACGAGCTGCAGCATTCTGGATCAACTGAGGGACCTAAGAGATTTATTAGAGCAGCCTCCTAATAAGGAGTTGCAGTAGTCCAGTCTCGAGTAACGAACGCGTGAACCAATTTTTCTGCATCTTTTGAGACAAGATGTGCCTGATTTTTGAAATATTACGTAGATGAAAGAATGCAGTCCTTGAGATTTGCTTTACGTGGGAGTTAAAGGACAAGTCCCGATCAAAGATAACGCCAAGATTCTTTACAGTGGTGTTGGATGCCAGGGCAATGCCGTCTACAGAATCCACATCACCAGATAATTGATCTCTGAGGTGCTCAGGGCCGATTAAAATTACTTCGGTTTTGTCTGAGTTTAACATCAAGAAGTTGCAGGTCATCCATGTTTTATGTCTTTAAGACATGCTTGAATTTTACAGAGTTGGTTGCTCTCCTCTGGTTTTATCGATAAATATAGTTGAGTGTCATCTGCATAACAATGAAAGTTTATGGAGTGTTTCCTGATAATATTGCCCAAAGGAAGCATGTATAAGGTAAATAAAATTGGTCCAAGCACAGAACCTTGTGGAACTCCGTGATTAACGTTGGTGGTTATCGAGGTCATCGTTTACAAATACAAACTGAGATCGATCTGATAAATAGGATTTAAACCAAATTAGTGCCGTGCCTGAAATGCCAATCGACTGCTCCAGTCTCTGTAACAGGATGTCATGGTCAATGGTGTCGAATGCAGCACTAAGGTCTAACAAGACCAGGACAGAGAGGAGTCCTTTATCTGCTGCCATTAAGAGGTCATTTGTAATTTTCACCAGTGCCGTCTCGGTGCTGTGGTGTTTTCTAAATCCTGATTGAAATTTCTCAAATAAACTATTATGATGTAGAAAGTCGCACAACTGATTTGCGACCACTTTCTCAAGGATCTTGGAGAGGAAGGAGGTTAGAGATCGGTCTGTAGTTAGCCAATACCTCTGGATCCAGAGTGGGCTTCTTCAGGAGAGGTTTAATAACAGCCACCTTGAAGGAGTGTGGTACGTGGCCTGTTAGCAGAGACACATTGATAATATCTAATAGAGAGCCGCCAATTAAAGGTAAAACGTCTTTAAGCAGCCTCGTCGGGATGGGGTCCAAGAGACAGGTAGACGTGTTCAAGTAGAAACCGTTGAAAATAATTGGTCAAGGTTGATAGGAGAAAATCGCTCCAAATATACACCAGGGCATACAGCGGTTTCCAAGGCCATTCCACTTGAGGACAGATTGGCACTGGTTATGGGCAAGAGATTATTAATCTTGTCCCTAATAGTTAAAATCTTTTCATTAAAGAAGTTCATAAAGTCATTACCACTAAGGTTTATAGGAATGCTCGGCTCCACAGAGCTGTGACTCTCTGTCAGCCTGGCTACAGTGCTGAAGAGAAACCTGGGGTTGTTTTTATTTTTCTATTATTAATGAGTAATAGGCTGCTCTGGCATTACGGAGGGCCTTCTTATATGTTTTAAGACTATCTCGCCAAACTAAGCGGGATTCTTGAGATTAGTTGAACGCCATATGTTCAAGCTTTCGTGACGCTTGCTTCAGTTTGCGGGTCTGAGGGTTATACCAGGAGCAAACCTCCTCTTCCTCACTGTCTTCTTCTTCAGAGGGCTATCGAGTCCAGTGTCATTCTCAGAGAGCCTATGGCACTGTCAACAAGATGATCAATCTGGGACGGACTAAAGTTAGACCAGGAGTCCTCTGTTATATTGAGACGTGGTATCGAATCAAATACAGAAGGAATCGCTTTAAATTTAGCTACAGCACTATCAGTTAGACATCTGGTGTAGAAACTTTTGACTAACGGAGTACACCCGTAGTATAAATTCAAAAGTTATGAGGTTGTGGTCTGACAGAAGAGGATTCTGTGGGAAGACGTTCAAATGCTCAATGTCAACGCCATAAGTAAGAACAAGATCAAGCGTGTGGCCAAAGCTGTGAGTGGGTTTCTGTACTCTGACAGAAGCCAATCGAGTCCAACAAGGAGATGAATGCAGCACTAAGGCAATCATTATCAACATCCACATGGATATTAAAATCTCCAACAATAATAACTTTATCGGTTTTAAGAACCAAACTTAATATAAATTCTGAGAATTCAGATATAAACTCTGAATATGGACCTGGTGGCCGGTACAGAATCACAAATCGAATTGGCTGTAGTGTTTTCCAGGTTGGATGTGAAAGACTAAGAACAAGGCTTTCAAATGAGGTGTAGTGTAATTTTGGTTGAGGATTAATTAATAGGCTCGATTCAAAGATGGCTGCTACTCCACCTCCTCGACCGGTGCCTCGAGGAATGTGAGTATTAATATGACTTGGAGGAGTCGATTCATTCAGGCAGACATATTCTTCATGGCTCAGCCAGGTTTCAGTTAGGCAACATAAATCAATGTGATTATCTGATATTAAATCATTCAGTAACACAGCTTTAGATGACAGAGATCGAATATTTAGGAGACCACATTTAATAGACCTATTTTGTTGCACTGCTGAAATAATTGTGTTAACTTGTATAAGGTTATTGTGTACGACTCCTCTTCTGCTTACTTTTGATTTATTTAATTGAAGTGGCTACAACAAAAAGGGATATTGTTTAGGGAAAAAAAAATTTCAACCGTCCCCCAAAAGGGAAAAAAGCAAACTATTTTTATTTTAAATGAAATAAACGGACGTAACCGGAACTTTTTCCCCTGGAAAAATTTTTGTGGGTTGGGGCCCGGGGGGGGGAAATATTTTAAATTTGGGGCCATTTTTTTTCCCTTTTGGCCCCCTTGGTGATAATTTTGGTGAGGAGTGATAAGGGTTCAGAAACAAAATTTGTCCAGTTGGGGGGCCTAAAAGGGATAAACAGGTTTTTATTTTCTTTTTGGGGAGGAGGTGAAGGCCCCGGGGGGCCGGGAAACCCCCTTCCAGGAGAAAAGGAAGGGTTCACCCATTGGGTGGCTTTTTTCTAAGGGTTTTTTTTGGATGTCTGTTCTTGGTCCTCCCCTTTTTCCAAAAGGGCCCCCCTTGTTTAGGGCAAATTGAAATTTTGTGTAGTTTTCGTTTTTTAAATTTTTTTAAAAAAGGGCTCAAAAGTTTATTAAAATGGGTGGGTAATAAAAAACAAAATGTTGTATTTCCCTTTTCGGGAATTGTGGTTTTAAATATCCCAAGGGCGATTTTTCAGGCAGAATATTTATGCTCGCAGGTAGTTAGGCAACTAATCAAGTAAGAATAAAACAGCCATTTTGGGATGCAGGGTCAAATTTGGAAGCCCTTTTCCTTTTGTTCCTGCAAATATTGGCCGTGGGTTTTGTGACACCTTTCGCTTATTTTGTTGGGGTTTAATTTTTCCGGGGGACGCACCACTCGCCTAAAGGTGCTTTAAACCCAAAAGAAAATTTTACAGCCTGAACCCGGCCGCACGTAAAGGGGTTCAACCCATACCCGGACTTTGGGCATTTATCGCTTTCGCCATTAAATTTTCCTTAAATATTTCAACTTTGGCCATCTCTTAATCCCTCTTTCTGGAGGCTGAAGTCTTCCAGACGTACACAGTAACTTCATCGTGGTGAAAGTGACCGAGCTGGAGTGAGCCTACAATGGTGATGTCATGTATAACCTATATAAATATTCATGTCACGAGGGCCGTGTGTGGGACGTCTCTCAACAAGTATAAAGCAGAACCATTAGTGGTGAGTTATTCTGGTGGAGGAGATGATAACGGTTCCCACGGAGACGAGACACGGAGATAAGCCCCGCCTCGCTGGAGCATCCGGACGACTGCCATGGCGTAGAACAGACGTGTGAACGGTCGAAGCGAAATAGCAAACTTACGCGTTTTGGGCGACGCGAAAAATAGCTTTTCTTTTGGTGTGAAGGCTCCTTGAGGCTGACGGGGAAGGGGGGATCCCTTGGGAGGTGATCTGTTAGCTTGTGTCTTCATCGTTCCCTTTCCCTTCACATGGGGCCCACCCTTCGGTCCAGACATAAGGTCATAGGGTTCAGCCAGTGCAGTGAGTGACAGGTGGACTTCGTGGTCATGTAGTATTTACAGCTGGATGGTGTCTCAGTAGGGGGCGGGGCTTAGCAAAGGATCCATCGCACCATGAATGATATTTACCAAATGAACTCTCTCTTGTTAGGCAGCAGAGGAGGATGTTTCTCAAGCAGCCAGCGACCTGGAGGCCGGGAAGCCCCTCCCATTCATCTACGGAGACCCGCCCCCCAGGCTGCTCAACACCCCATTGGAAGAGCTGGATCCCTTCTACCTATCACATAAGGTCTTTCTTTCTCTGTTTGACCTGTCTGTCTCTCTGTGTCTGTCTCTCTGACCTGTCTGTCTCTATGTGTCTGTCTCTCTGACCTGTCTGTCTCTATGTGTCTGTCTTTCTGACCTGGCTGTCTCTCTGTCTCTGTCTCTCTGATATGTATGTCTTTCTGACCTGTCTGTCTCTATGTGTCTGTCTTTCTGACCTGTCTGTCTCATTGTGTCTGTCTCTCTGACCTGTCTGTCTCTATGTGTCTGTCTCTCTGACATGTCTGTCTCTCTGTGTCTGTCTCTATGTGTATGTCTCTCTGACATGTCTGTCTCTATGTGTCTGTCTCTCTGACATGTCTGTCTCTATGTGTCTGTCTCTCTGACATGTCTGTCTCTATGTGTCTGTCTCTCTGACATGTCTGTCTCTCTGTGTCTGTCTCTCTGATATGTCTGTCTCTCTGACCTGTCTGTCTCTTTGTGTCTGTCTCTCTGACCTGTCTGTCTCTCTGATATGTCTGTCTTTCTGACCTGTCTGTCTCTTTGTGTCTGTCTCTCTGATATGTCTGTCTTTCTGACCTGTCTGTCTCTCTGTGTCTGTCTCTCTGATATGTCTGTCTTTCTGACCTGTCTGTCTCTTTGTGTCTGTCTCTCTGATATGTCTGTCTTTCTGACCTGTCTGTCTCTCTGTGTCTGTCTCTCTGATATGTCTGTCATTCTGACCTGTCTGTCTCTATGTGTCTGTCTCTCTGACATGTCTGTCTCTCTGTGTCTGTCTCTCTGATATGTCTGTCTCTCTGACCTGTCTGTCTCTCTGTGTCTGTCTCTCTGATATGTCTGTCTTTCTGACCTGTCTGTCTCTATGTGTCTGTCTTTCTGACCTGTCTGTCTCTATGTGTCTGTCTCTCTGATATGTCTGTCATTCTGACCTGTCTGTCTCTCTGTGTCTGTCTCTCTGACCTGTCTGTCTCTATGTGTCTGTCTCTCTGACATGTCTGTCTCTATGTGTCTGTCTCTCTGACATGTCTTTCTCTATGTGTCTGTCTCTCTGACCTGTCTGTCTCTATGTGTCTGTCTCTATATGTCTGTCTCTCTGATATGTCTGTCATTCTGACCTCTCTGTCTCTATGTGTCTGTCTCTCTGACCTGTCTGTCTCTCTGTGTCTGTCTCTCTGATATGTCTGTCTCTCTGACCTGTCTGTCTCTATGTGTCTGTCTCTCTGATATGTCTGTCTCTCTGATCTGTATGTCTCTATGTGTCTGTCTCTCTGATATGTCTGTCTCTCTGATATGTCTGTCTCTCTGATATGTCTGTCTCTCTGACTTGTCTGTCTCTATGTGTCTGTCTCTCTGACCTGTCTGTCTCTCTGACATGTCTGTCTCTCTGTGTCTGTCTCTCTGATATGTCTGTCTCTCTGTGTCTGTCTCTCTGATATGTCTGTCTCTCTGACCTGTCTGTCTCTATGTGTCTGTCTTTCGGACCTGTCTGTCTCTATGTGTCTGTCTTTCTGACATGTCTGTCTCTCTGTGTCTGTCTCTCTGATATGTCTGTCTCTCTGACCTGTCTGTCTCTCTGTGTCTGTCTCTCTGATATGTCTGTCTCTCTGACCTGTCTGTCTCTCTGTGTCTGTCTCTCTGATATGTCTGTCTCTCTGTGTCTGTCTCTCTGATATGTCTGTCTCTATATGTCTGTCTTTCTGACATGTCTGTCTCTATGTGTCTGTCTTTCTGACCTGTCTGTCTATCTGTGTCTGTCTCTCTGATATGTCTGTCTCTCTGACCTGTCTGTCTCTCTGTGTCTGTCTCTCTGATATGTCTGTCTCTCTGACCTGTCTGTCTCTCTGTGTCTGTCTCTCTGATATGTCTGTCTCTCTGACCTGTCTGTCTCTCTGTGTCTGTCTCTCTGATATGTCTGTCTCTCTGACCTGTCTGTCTCTATGTGTCTGTCTTTCTGACCTGTCTGTCTCTCAGTCTGTCTCTCTGACCTGTCTGTCTCTCTGTCTGTCTCTCTGACCTGTCTGTCTCTCTGTCTCTCTTTCTGACCTGTCTGTCTCTCTGACCTGTCTCTCTATCTCTGTCTGTCTCTCTGACCTGTCTGTCTCTCTGTCTGTCTCTCTGACCTGTCTGTCTATCTGTCTGTCTGTCTCTCTGTCTCTCTGACCTGTCTGTCTCTCTGTCTGTCTTTCTGACCTCTCTGTCTCTCTGTCTGTCTCTCTGTCTGTCTTTCTGACCTGTCTGTCTCTCTGACCTGTCTGTCTCTCTGACCTGTCTGTCTCTCTGTCTGTCTTTCTGACCTGTCTGTCTTTCTGACCTGTCTGGCTCTCTCTCTGCAGACATTTATTGTGCTTGGTAAAGGAAACATCATCTACAGGTTTAATGCTGAGTCGGCCTGTTACCTGCTGAGTCCCCTCAACCCACTGAGGACCGTCGCCATCAAGATCCTCATCCATTCATATCCTTTATGAAGTCTCATATCCTTTATGAAGTCTCATAACCTCTATGAAGTCTCATATCCTTTATGAAGTCTCATAACCTCTATGAAGTCTCATAACCTCTATGAAGTTTCATAACCTTTATGAAGTCTCATATCCTTTATGAAGTCTCATATCCTTTATGAAGTCTCATAACCTCTATGAAGTCTCATATCCTTTATGAAGTCTCATAACCTCTATGAAGTCTCATATCCTTTATGAAGTCTCATAACCTCTATGAAGTCTCATAACCTTTATGAAGTCTCAGATCCTTTATGAAGTCTCATAACCTTTATGAAGACTCATATCCGTTATGAAGTCTCATAACCTTTATGAAGACTCATATCCTTTATGACGTCTCATAACCTATATGAAGTCTCATAACCTTTATGAAGTCTCATAACCTGTATGGAGTCTCATAACCTTTATGAAGTCTCATATCCTTTAAGAAGTATCATAACCTTTATGAACTATCATAACCTCTATGAAGTCTCATAACCTTTATGAAGTCTCATATCCTTTATGAAGTATCATAACCTCAATGAAGTCTCATAACCTTTATGAAGTCTCATATCCTTTATGAAGTCTCATAACCGTTATGAAGTCTCAAAACCTCTATGAAGTCTCATAACCTTTATGAAGACTCATATCATTTATGAAGTCTCATAACCTTAATGGAGTCTCATAACCTTTATGAAGTATCATATCCTTCATGAAGTCTCATATCCTTTATGAAGTCTCATAACCTTTATGAAGTCTCATAACCTCTATGAAGTCTCATAACATTTTTGAAGTCTCATATCCTTTTTGAAGTCTCATATCCTTTATGAAGTCTCATAACCTTTATGAAGTTTCATAACCTCTATGAAGTCTCATATCCTTTATGAAGTCTCATGACCTTTATGAAGTCTCATAACCTTTATGAAGACTCATATCCATTATGAAGTCTCATATCCTTTGTGAAGTATCATAACCTTTATGAAGACTCATATCCTTTATGAAGTCTCATAACCTTTATGAAGTCTTATAACCTGTATGAAGTCTCATAACCTTTATGAAGTCTCATATCCTTTATGAAGTCTCATAACCTTTATGAAGTATCATAACCTCTATGAAGTCTCATAACCTTTATGAAGTCTCATATCCTTTATGAAGTTGCATAACCTTTATGAAGTCTCATAACCTCTATGAAGTCTCATAACCTTAATGAAGTCTCATATCCTTTATGAAGTCTTATAACCTGTATGAAGTCTCATAACCTTTATGAAGTATCATATCCTTCATGAAGTCTCATATCCTTTATGAAGTCTCATAACCTTTATGAAGTCTCATAACCTCTATGAAGTCTCATAACCTTTTTGAAGTCTCATATCCTTTATGAACTCTCATAACCTTTATGAAGTCTCATCACCTTTATGAAGTCTCATATCCTTTATGAAGTCTCATAACCTTTTTGAAGACTCATATCCTTTATGAAGTCTCATAACCTCTATGAAATCTCATAACCTCTATGAAGTCTCATAACCTTTATGAAGTCTCATAACCTTTATGAAGACTCATATCCTTTATGAAGTCTCATAACCTTAATGAAGTCTTATAACATTTATGAAGTCTTATAACCTGTATGAAGTCTTATAACCTGTATGAAGTCTCACAACCTATATGAAGTCTCATAACCTTTATGAAGTCTCATATCCTTTATGAAGTCTCATAACCTTTATGAAGACTCATAACCTCTATGAAGTCTTATAACCTGTATGAAGTCTCACAACCTTTATGAAGACTCATAACCTCTATGAAGTCTCATAACCTTTATGAAGACTCATATCCTTTATGAAGTCTCATATCCTTTATGAATGCTCATAACCTGTATGGAGACTCATAACCAACGTTGAACCTTCATGAAGACTCATCCTTTATGAAGTCACGACTCTAAGACTCGTACGTTTGTTTTGTTCCTTAAAACTCAAACTTTATTCAGTTTGTTCATCATGCTGACGATTCTGGCCAACTGTGCGTTCATGACTCTGAGTGACCCTCCAGCCTGGAGCAAGACTGTGGAGTGAGTAGGGATGAGAATTGATAAGATTTTAATGATTCCGATGCCTTATCGATTCGATTCCTTATCGAATCTTTTATCGATTCTTATTGGGCAAGGGGTGAAAAAAAGAGCACAAACGGGTTTATTTACATTAATGTTCTTTTATATAATTTTCTATAATGCTGCACACACCATATACAGTATGTATACATACACATTTAAATTTTTTTAAATAACCAAAAACATTTATACATATTCAATTTTCAATTCAATTCAATTCAATTCAATTCAATTCAATTCAGTTTATTTGTATAGCCCAATTTCACAAATTACAAATTTGTCTCGGAGTGCTTTACAATCTGTACACATAGACATCCCTGCCCCAAAACCTCACATCGGACCAGGAAAAACTCCCAAATAACCCTTCAGGGGAAAAAAGAGGGAAGAAACGTGGAGGAGAGCAACAGAGGAGGATCCCTCCCCAGGATGGACAGATGCAATAGATGTAATGTGTACAGAAGGACAGATTTAGAGTTAAAATACATTCAATGAATATGACAGAGTGTATGAATAGTTCATAGTCCACGATGGAGACCTCCACGATCCATCAGGCAGATGGCGGTGGGGAGGAGGAGTGGGCGGAGTCTCAACAGGACAGTGGCGTAGTCATGAGCAGGAATTCCACGACCCAGACGATCCATCAGGCAGATAGATCTATGCCGTCTCATAGGGTCCGATGACCCATGAGACGTAAAGTCAAAAGGACTTCGGGAGAAAGCAGAGTTAGTAACGTGTGATTGAGAGATGAAAATTCATCCTTAAGGAGAGAAAAAGAGGAGATAGGTACTCAGTGCATCCTAAAACGTCCCCGGCAGCTATAAGCCTATAGCAGCATATCAAGGCTGGACCAGGGCAAACCTGATTCAGCCCTAACTATAAGCTCTGTCAAAGAGGAAGGTCTAGTCTACTCTTAAACGAGGTGACTGTGTCTGCCTCCGGACTGAAATTGGAAGCTGGTTCCATAAAAGAGGAGCTTGATAACTAAAGGCTCTGGCTCCCATTCTACTTTTTAAGACTCTAGGAACTACAAGTAGTCCCGCATTTAGTGAGCGAGCTCTCTAGTGGGGCAATATGGTACGACAAGCTCCTTAAGATATGATGGAGCATCACCAATCAAGGCTTTGTAGGTTAAGAGAAGAATTTTAAAAGTGATTCTGGATTTTACTGGGAGCCAGTGCAGAGCAGCTAGTGCAGGAGTGATGTGATCTCTTTTCTTAGTTTTAGTGAGAACACGAGCTGCAGCATTCTGGATCAACTGGAGGACCTAAGAGATTTATTAGAGCAGCCTGCTAATAAGGAGTTGCAGTAATCCAGTCTCGAAGTAACGCACGTGAACCAATTTTTCTGCATCTTTTGAGACAAGATGTGCCTGATTTTGAAATATTACGTAGATGAAAGAATGCAGTCCTTGAGATTTGCTTTACGTGGGAGTTAAAGGACAAGTCCCGATCAAAGATAACGCCAAGATTCTTTACAGTGGTGTTGGATGCCAGGGCAATGCCGTCTACAGAATCCACATCACCAGATAATTGATCTCTGAGGTGCTTAGAGCGATTAAAATTACTTCGGTTTTGTCTGAGTTTAACATCAAGAAGTTGCAGGTCATCCATGTTTTTATGTCTTTAAGACATGCTTGAATTTTACAGAGTTGGTTGCTCTCCTCTGGTTTTATCGATAAATATAGTTGAGTGTCATCTGCATAACAATGAAAGTTTATGGAGTGTTTCCTGATAATATTGCCCAAAGGAAGCATGTATAAGGTAAATAAAATTGGTCCAAGCACAGAACCTTGTGGAACTCCGTGATTAACGTTGGTGGTTATCGAGGCGTCATCACATAAATACAAACTGAGATCGATCTGATAAATAGGATTTAAACCAAATTAGTGCCGTGCCTGAAATGCCAATCGACTGCTCCAGTCTCTGTAACAGGATGTCATGGTCAATGGTGTCGAATGCAGCACTAAGGTCTAACAAGACCAGGACAGAGAGGAGTCCTTTATCTGCTGCCATTAAGAGGTCATTTGTAATTTCACCAGTGCCGCCCTCGGTGCTGTGGTGTTTTCTAAATCCTGATTGAAATTTCTCAAATAAACTATTATGATGTAGAAAGTCGCACAACTGATTTGCGACCACTTTCTCAAGGATCTTGGAGAGGAAGGGAGGTTAGAGATCGGTCTGTAGTTAGCCAATACCTCTGGATCCAGAGTGGGCTTCTTATTCAGGAGAGGTTTAATCTGTAACAGCCACCTTGAAGGAGTGTGGTACGTGGCCTGTTAGCAGAGACACATTGATAATATCTAATAGAGAGCCGCCAATTAAAGGCAAAACGTCTTTAAGCAGCCTCGTGTGTGTGGGGGCCAAGTGACAGGTAGACGTGTTGAAGTAGAAACCGTTGAAAATAATTGGTCACGTGTTGATGGAGAAAAGCCTCCAAATATACACCAGGCATACAGCGGTTTCAAGGCCATTCCACTTGAGAACAGATTGGCACTGGTTATGGGCAAGAGATTATTAATCTTGTCCCTAATAGTTAAAATCTTTTCATTAAAGAAGTTCATAAAGACATTACCACTAAGGTTTATAGGAATGCTCGGCTCCACAGAGCTGTGACTTCGTCAGCCTGGCTACAGTGCTGAAGAGAAACTCAGGGTTGTTTTATTTTTCTATTATTGATGAGTAATAGGCTGCTCTGGCATTACGGAGGGCCTTCTTATATGTTTTAAGACTATCTCGCCAAACTAAGCGGGATTCTTGAGATTAGTTGAACGCCATATGCGCTCAAGCTGCGGACGTTTGCTTCAGTTTGCGTGGTCTGAGGGTTATACCAGGAGCAAACCTCCTCTTCCTCACTGTCTTCTTCTTCAGAGGCTATCGAGTCCAGTGTCATTCTCAGAGAGCCTATGGCACTGTCAACAAGATGATCAATCTGGGATGGACTAAAGTTAGACCAGGAGTCCTCTGTTATATTGAGACGTGGTATCGAATCAAATACAGAAGGAATCGCTTCTTTAAATTTAGCTACAGCACTATCAGTTAGACATCTAGTGTAGAAACTTTTGACTAACGGAGTACACTCCGGTAGTATAAATTCAAAAGTTATGAGGTTGTGGTCTGACAGAAGAGGATTCTGTGGGAAGACGTTCAAATGCTCAATGTCAACGCCATAAGTAAGAACAAGATCAAGCGTGTGGCCAAAGCTGTGAGTGGGTTTCTGTACTCTCTGACAGAAGCCAATCGAGTCCAACAAGGAGATGAATGCAGCACTAAGGCAATCATTATCAACATCCACATGGATATTAAAATCTCCAACAATAACTTTATCGGTTTTAAGAACCAAACTTGATATAAATTCTGAGAATTCAGATATAAACTCTGAATATGGACCTGGTGGCCGGTACAGAATCACAAATCGAATTGGCTGTAGTGTTTTCCAGGTTGGATGTGAAAGACTAAGAACAAGGCTTTCAAATGAGGTGTAGTGTAATTTTGGTTGAGGATTAATTAATAGGCTCGATTCAAAGATGGCTGCTACTCCACCTCCTCGACCGTGCCTCGAGGAATGTGAGTATTAATATGACTTGGAGGAGTCGAGTCATTCAGGCGAACATATTCTTCATGGCTCAGCCAGGTTTCAGTTAGGCAACATAAATCAATGTGATTATCTGATATTAAATCATTCAGTAACACAGCTTTAGATGACAGAGATCTAATATTTAGGAGACCACATTTAATAGACCTATTTTGTTGCACTGCTGAAATAATTGTGTTAACTTGTATAAGGTTATTGTGTACGACTCCTCTTCTGCTTACTTTTGATTTATTTAATTGAAGTGGCCGTGGACAGACACAGTCTCTACTCTAAAGTCAAGGGTGGGTAACTGCTCGAATGGAAGAGCAGAGAAGGGTGTTAAACTACAACTCTGCTCCCGGTTCCTGATCTGAACCCTGGGTTGTCATAGATTAAGTCCGGTGATCAACTTGGTCATATTAGCAGAAATGAGACGCTCCGTCCAACGTGGGATGAATGCCGCCTCCTCATCAGATCAGGTTTTCCCCAGAAAGTCTTCAGTTGTCTACGTAGCCCACATTATTCGCTGGGCACCACCTCGACAGCCAGCGGTTGAAAGACGACATTCGCCATACAATTCGTCTGTCTGCAAATTTGGGAGGGCCAGAGAAAATTACGGTGTCCGACAACGCCTTGGCATAAGCACACACCGATTCCACATTAATTTTAGTGAGTTCGAGCGGCGGCTCGGGCGTCATTACCACCGCGTGTATTACAATCTGACTGTATCTCCGCTTATCCAGCCAGCAGCTTCAAACAAGACTCCACGCCGCCCGCTCTGGCCCCGGAGGCACACGACTCTGGTCCGTGGCTTCGCTATTTTCACGTTCCTGACTATAGAGCTCCCGATAACCAGGGTGTGTTCCTCAGCGGTGTGTCGCTGAGCAGGAAAACTGGTTGAAACGTGAAGTGGTTGGTGCACAGCGGGCTTCTGTGTAGACTTACGACTCCTGCGAACAGTTACCCAACCATCCGGCTGCACGGTTATCACGGGCACAGCTAACAGCTGACTGTAGCTCCGCGCCGGCTACGGGAGAGGCGGGCTAACTAGCATAGCTGTCTGAGCCGATAGCGGCGGAGCCGTGCATCTAACCCACTTAGACCTGCCTCCAACCTAGCAAATAAACTACACTTGTTGCATGTATCGTTATCATTAAGGGAGGCAGGGGGATAACTATACATGAGACACACTGAGCAAGAGGGAGCGGGAGGGAGAGAAGAAGAAGTCATGCTCGCTGTTGAGCTGGCAACCAAAGCTTACCGGAAGAGTGAGATGATGCTTACCGGAAGAGTGAGATGATGCGTTCATCTTGAACTTAAAATAAAACTTACATAACTTAAATAAAATGTATTCTGTTTAATTTAAACATGTTCCTAGAAATTACAGTGCTCCTTCCTTTTTTTAAAAGGGTATATGAACTGAGCTGCCAAAAATGAAACTAGCAGTGGCAAATACCAAGTATGCAACCATCAATTGTCTGGATCATCAACAATTCTTGTGCAGAAAAATAAGCATGTCTGCTTTTTCCGGGAGGATACGCGATCTCTCAGGACTTATTGTCTCCAGCCGCGGAGAACACGCTCTCAGCTGGAGAATGAACACAAAGATATGAGGAGGTCGACAAGACGTGCTGTAGCCTGTGACCCAGACAGACGACCAGCCTCTGAACCGGTCTGACTCTGACCCTCATCAGCTAAATGGGATGGCAATGGCAGAGCTACCAACTCTCACGGTTTCGCCGTGTGACACACGCTTTTGCATGTTTTCACGCTCTCACGCCACACAACCAATTTCTCACGGCAAAAGAAATTCTGATTTTGGGCATGCTGGTTTCTTTCAAACTCATGACGATAGATGGCGCTAAGGAGCGCATCTATAAACCTATTCGCTGCATAGACATCCTATTCACCCCAAAGAGTCCGGAAGTCAGCAACAGATGAAGATTTTCAAATCGACACGAGCAGAGACTACGGTGTGTTAATGCAGGGCTCTCAAGTGTCACGCATTGAGCGGGACAGTCACGCATTTCGGTCTTACGTCACGCACTCCCGCCACACATCGTATTTCTCATGCTGAAAAAACTCTCGGCTATTTAATGTTTTAATGTGCCGCAGCGCGCAAACATGAGCTGGCCGCGCTGCCCTCTCCGTGGAGGAATCAAGCGCTCCCCTGGAGTTCTGCTGTGAGGAGCCACTTATCTCTTCTTGGCTCTCTTCGGAGGCGGTCGCATTTTCTCCCTCCTCCCCATGATCTTCCCTTCCCTGCTTGGCTTCTCTCGTCATGTCTTGTCTTGTTTTATACTTGAGACTCTCTCCTCATCGCTCTTCGAACTAAAAACCATGGACCGATCAACTGATCATCTGATCAACTGGTCTCTCAACGCAATTGACACCGTCTTCTCGACGAAGCTTGGGTTTGGGGGAACCTGCCCGTCCTGCCGGGACGTTGCAGCTGGTTACAGCCTTTCCGTGGAGGACGTAGATGACATCTACCTATTCGGAACTATGATTACAGGATTTCTGCTGTTTGGATTTGGCGTTGCCCTGGTTTATCGGAAAATTAAGGAAACGGTGACAGCCGTTAAAAGCCCCCTAAGGCTGCCCGACGAAATTGGATCGATTTGAAAATGGGAGGAAAGTGGTGGAATAGCAGGTGCGCAAATTGGATGTAGCTGCTGGCAGACCAAACAATCCCAATCTTATCTGCTTTCTCCCTCAACCAGAGCGGTGCCTTGGCCAAGGCCGTTACGGGAACAACAACTCCCCTGAAGATCGCTGAAGTGAGAACCTCTCTCATTCCCTTCCCCCTATCCACAGACACCTGTGGTTGTTTTCTCCAGGACCTTTCAAGGCTATCTCCATGGCAACGACCATCTTGCGGACTGAGAACTCTTGTCGGTTGTGGCCTGGGGGAGGACGACATACCAGAACACGCACACACGAACTTTCAATAATACTGATTGTATTCACTACCCCCCTCCCCCCATCCCACGCCTTCGCCTGCTTTTCACCCCCAGTGGGACCGGACGTGGCTGTGGCTGGCGCTGCTATGTTGGCGCCCGGACCGCTGGCTGCTTGTCGGTGCTGGTTACCTTCTGCCCCCAATGGATGGGCTTAGATCACCCAGTTGTTGGATTACCTCCTCCCCTTCCTACTCATTGCAAGTCATGTCTAAAATGTATGTGCTTATGTGCTAGGTGTTTTTTTCCTGCTCCACACTGTACCCTCTCGGGCATAGTCGGGGTTGGTGTTTTTCCGCTTCTTCCCTCATGTTATGCTGTAATCTTTCATCCACCCTTTCTTGTAATTTCGATGCTTTTGTACCTGTACTCTGGCAAACGACAAATAAATATATCAATCAATCAATCAATCAATCAATCAGCCAATCCAAAAAAAAATGGGCTACACAATATCCAATCAGAAAAAAACGTATCTGTTGTATCTGGGTGAGATTTGATCCAGCAACCAATGAAAATAAAGCATCCTGGATAGATATGTCACTCTTGCCTGTCTTCAAAACTTAAG
Source organism: Pseudoliparis swirei (assembly GCF_029220125.1). Taxonomy (NCBI): domain Eukaryota; kingdom Metazoa; phylum Chordata; class Actinopteri; order Perciformes; family Liparidae; genus Pseudoliparis; species Pseudoliparis swirei. Next base: position 551,879 of record NC_079410.1, on the reverse strand, counting down.
AGCCCTGTTAATGACATGTGGTTCAATTAAGTTCTCACTCTCTTAAACTTTAAATCTTGAAATAATGTGTTGTGTTTGTGCGTGTGATTTTGTGTGTTGATGTAAACTCAGCTGTCATAACAAGCAGCAGGAGAGCACCTTGTTACCCTCTTGGTATAACCTCTTGGTATATCCTCTTGGTAGACTGCATGCTCAACACATCAGAGCATTGTTTGTTAAGGCTGCCCACAGAGCATTTATCACTTTATTTGCAGGCCTAGGAAAAGGACCCTCTCAAAAAAATTCCAAACAGCTCTTTGAACAAGTAAGATGTATTATAAAGAATGTAACATAAAGGCAGGACATTTGTGCAATAGAATTAGTCATGTTTTTGTAAATGAGAGTAGAGTTCTTAAAAAACATTTTAATTCTTTAAGGTAGCAAAGATGCCTCGTAAAAGACCTTTGCCAGGCCAGAATGACGGGTACAACATGGGGACAACATGGGTACAACATGGAGACAACATGGGTACAACATGGAGACAACATGGAGACAACATGGGTACAACATGGAGACAACATGGAGACAACATGGGTACAACATGGGTACAACATGGAGACAACATGGGGACAACATGGGTACAACATGGGTACAACATGGGTACAACATGGGTACAACATGGGGACAACATGGGTACAACACGGGGACAACACGGGGACAACACGGGGACAACATGGGGACAACACGGGTACAACACGGGTACAACATGGGGACAACACGGGGACAACACGGGGACAACACGGGTACAACATGGGTACAACATGGGTACAACATGGGGACAACATGGGGACAACATGGGGACAACACGGGGACAACATGGGGACAACATGGGGACAACATGGGTACAACATGGGGACAACATGGGGACAACATGGGGACAACATGGGTACAACATGGGGACAACATGGGTACAACATGGGGCAACATGGGACAACATGGGTACAACATGGGGACAACATGGGACAACATGGGGACAACATGGTACAACATGGGACAACGACAACATGGTACAACATGGGACAACATGGGGACAACATGGGACAACATGGGGACAACATGGGACAACATGGGGACAACATGGGGACAACATGGGTACAACATGGGGACAACATGGGGACAACATGGGGACAACATGGGTACAACATGGGACAACATGGGGACAACATGGGGACAACATGGGGACAACACGGGGACAACATGGGTACAACATGGGGACAACATGGGTACAACATGGGGACAACACGGGGACAACACGGGGACAACATGGGGACAACATGGGTACAACATGGGGACAACATGGGGACAACATACGTTTACAACAACAAATTTAACACGGGGACAACATGGGTACAACACGGGGACAACATGGGGACAACACGGGGACAACACGGGTACAACACGGGGACAACATGGGGACAACATGGGACAACATGGGTACAACATGGGTACAACATGGGTACAACATGGGGACAACATGGGTACAACATGGGGACAACATCGGGACAACATGGGTACAACATGGGTACAACATGGGACAACATGGGACAACATGGGACAACACGGGACAACACGGGACAACATGGGTACAACATGGGGACAACATGGGACAACATGGTACAACATGGGACAACAGGGGACAACATGGGACAACACGGGGACAACATGGGTACAACATGGGTACAACATGGGTACAACATGGTACAACACGGGACAACACGGGACAACACGGGTACAACACGGGACAACACGGTACAACATGGGTACAACATGGGTACAACAGGGA
>NC_079410.1:492479-549057 GCF_029220125.1 Pseudoliparis swirei | reverse complement strand
TGTTACCCTGTATGGTTCTAGTCCTCTATGGTATAGTGATGTTACCCATGGTTCTAGTCCTCTATGGTATAGTGATGTTACCCTGCATGGTTCTAGTCCCCTAGTGGTATAGTGATGTTACCCTGTATGGTTCTAGTCCTCTATGGTATAGTGATGTTACCCTGTATGGTTCTAGTGGTATAGTGATGTTACCCTGTATGGTTCTAGTCCTCTATGGTATAGTGATGTTACCCTGTATGGTTCTAGTCCTCTATGGTATAGTGATGTTACCCTGTATGGTTCTAGTCCTCTATGGTATAGTGATGTTACCCTGTATGGTTCTAGTCCTCTATGGTATAGTGATGTTACCCTGTATGGTTCTAGTCCTCTATGGTATAGTGATGTTACCCTGTATGGTTCTAGTCCTCGATGGTATAGTGATGTTACCATGCATGGTTCTAGTCCTCTATGGTATAGTGATGTTACCCTTTATGGTTCTAGTCCTCTATGGTATAGTGATGTTACCCTGTATGGTTCTAGTCCTCTAGTGGTATAGTGATGTTACCCTGTATGGTTCTAGTCCTCTATGGTCTAGTGATGTTACCCTGCATGGTTCTAGTCCTCTATGGTCTAGTGATGGTACCCTGCATGGTTCTAGTCCTCTATGGTATAGTGATGTTACCCTGTATGGTTCTAGTCCTCTATGGTATAGTGATGTTACCCTGTATGGTTCTAGTCCTCTATGGTATAGTGATGTTACCCTGTATGGTTCTAGTCCTCTATGGTATAGTGATGTTACCCTGTATGGTTCTAGTCCTCTATGGTATAGTGATGTTACCCTGTATGGTTCTAGTCCTCTATGGTATAGTGATGTTACCCTGTATGGTTCTAGTCCTCTATGGTATAGTGATGTTACCCTGTATGGTTCTAGTCCTCTAGTGGTATAGTGATGTTACCCTGTATGGTTCTAGTCCTCTATGGTATAGTGATGGTACCCTGCATGGTTCTAGTCCTCTAGTGGTATAGTGATGTTACCCTGTATGGTTCTAGTCCTCTATGGTATAGTGATGTTACCCTGTATGGTTCTAGTCCTCTATGGTCTAGTGATGTTACCCTGTATGGTTCTAGTCCTCTATGGTATAGTGATGTTACCCTTTATGGTTCTAGTCCTCAATGGTCTAGTGATGTTACCCTGTATGGTTCTAGTCCTCTATGGTATAGTGATGGTACCCAGTATGGTTCTAGTCCTCTATGGTATAGTGATGTTACCCTGTATGGTTCTAGTCCTCTATGGTATAGTGATGTTACCCTGTATGGTTCTAGTCCTCTATGGTATAGTGATGGTACCCTGCATGGTTCTAGTCCTCTAGTGGTATAGTGATGTTACCCTGTATGGTTCTAGTCCTCTATGGTATAGTGATGTTACCCTGTATGGTTCTAGTCCTCTATGGTCTAGTGATGTTACCCTGTATGGTTCTAGTCCTCTATGGTATAGTGATGTTACCCTTTATGGTTCTAGTCCTCTATGGTCTAGTGATGTTACCCTGTATGGTTCTAGTCCTCTATGGTCTAGTGATGGTACCCTGCATGGTTCTAGTCCTCTATGGTATAGTGATGTTACCCTGCATGGTTCTAGTCCTCTATGGTATAGTGATGTTACCCTGTATGGTTCTAGTCCTCTATGGTATAGTGATGTTACCCTGCATGGTTCTAGTCCTCTATGGTATAGTGATGTTACCCTGTATGGTTCTAGTCCTCTAGTGGTATAGTGATGTTACCCTGTATGGTTCTAGTCCTCTATGGTATAGTGATGTTACCCTGTATGGTTCTAGTCCTCTATGGTATAGTGATGGTACCCTGCATGGTTCTAGTCCTCTATGGTATAGTGATGTTACCCTGTATGGTTCTTGTCCTCTATGGTATAGTGATGTTACCCTGCATGGTTCTAGTCCTCTATGGTCTAGTGATGGTACCCTGCATGGTTCTAGTCCTCTATGGTCTAGTGATGTTACCCTGTATGGTTCTAGTCCTCTATGGTATAGTGATGTTACCCTGTATGGTTCTAGTCCTCTATGGTATAGTGATGTTACCCTGTATGGTTCTAGTCCTCTATGGTATAGTGATGTTACCCTGTATGGTTCTAGTCCTCTATGGTATAGTGATGTTACCCTGCATGGTTCTAGTCCTCTATGGTATAGTGATGTTACCCTGTATGGTTCTTGTCCTCTATGGTATAGTGATGTTACCCTGTATGGTTCTAGTCCTCTATGGTATAGTGATGTTACCCTGTATGGTTCTAGTCCTCTATGGTATAGTGATGTTACCCTGTATGGTTCTAGTCCTCTATGGTATAGTGATGTTACCCTGTATGGTTATAGTCCTCTAGTGGTATAGTGATGTTACCCTGTATGGTTCTAGTCCTCTATGGTATAGTGATGTTACCCTGTATGGTTCTAGTCCTCTATGGTATAGTGATGGTACCCTGTATGGTTATAGTCCTCTATGGTATAGTGATGGTACCCTGTATGGTTCTAGTCCTCTATGGTATAGTGATGTTACCCTGTATGGTTATTGTCCTCTATGGTATAGTGATGTTACCCTGTATGGTTCTAGTCCTCTATGGTATAGTGATGTTACCCTGTATGGTTATAGTCCTCTAGTGGTATAGTGATGTTACCCTGTATGGTTCTAGTCCTCTATGGTATAGTGATATTACCCTGTATGGTTCTAGTCCTCTATGGTATAGTGATGGTACCCTGTATGGTTATAGTCCTCTATGGTATAGTGATGTTACCCTGCATGGTTCTAGTCCTCTATGGTATAGTGATGGTACCCTGTATGGTTATAGTCCTCTATGGTATAGTGATGTTACCCTGCATGGTTCTAGTCCTCTATGGTATAGTGATGTTACCCTGCATGGTTCTAGTCCTCTATGGTATAGTGATGTTACCCTGTATGGTTCTAGTCCTCTATGGTCTAGTGATGTTACCCTGTATGGTTCTAGTCCTCTATGGTATAGTGATGTTACCCTGTATGGTTCTAGTCCTCTATGGTATAGTGATGTTACCCTGTATGGTTCTAGTCCTCTATGGTCTAGTGATGTTACCCTGTATGGTTCTAGTCCTCTATGGTATAGTGATGTTACCCTGCCTGGTTATAGTCCTCTGGTGGTATAGTGATATGGCCCCCGTACTGAACACTGGGGGAACACCACATCCTAGTCAGCTGTAACTAGCTACAGACACAACGTATTGTTGGTCCTTGAAGTGGAATTCAAACCACTTCAGTGCTACCCCAGAGTCTTCCCCAGACCTTTAGTCCATCTTGCAGTAGACACGATCCACCATGTCGGATGCAGCACTGAGGTCTAGTGATACTAAGACTGAAGTTCTGAAGAGATGGGCTGTGTTGGTGATGCATTGTGAAATTCTTTTGAAGAAGTGCGTTGGTGGAACAGCATGACGATGTTTCAGATGTTGTATCGTGTCATCTAGGCTTAGCTTAGATGAGGCCGTCGAGATGAGAGAGGTCACGTACAATAGAGTACTTTTGAGTGCAGTAGAGATCAGTCAATATCATTATAGTTAATGAGACCATAGTAAAGATCAGTAGATGGTTAAACTACAGTAGAGTACAGTAGAGATCAGTACAAATAGTAGAGATTGGTACGGTATGAAATAGTATGATTGAGTACGGTACAGACTATTTGGAAAATAGTACATTAGAGATAAATCGAGATTGCTAGAAATCAGTAGAGTAAAGCAGGGTTTCGTAAAGAAAAATAGAGATTATTAGAGTAAAATAAATTATAGTAGAGTACAGTAGGAATGGGTAAAATACAGGAGAGTGAAGTATCTCTGACATTATGTTTTTATTCTGTCCATTTTAACATTGTTCTCCCTTATTTTATTTGCTTTATTTGTAGATTGTATTTGTAATCTTATGTTTTTAGGTTTGTTCTTAACATCAGCAACATTGGGACTACAGATGAAAAATAGCCTCTTGGCTAACTCTGGCACATTTACTGCTAAGTTTTTATTAATGTGCACTGTCCCTTATTAAATAAACCATTATAAAGATCAGTAGAGAATAGTAGAGTAGAAAAGAGTGCATTAGAAACCAATATAGAAAGCTAGAGATCAGAAGGGTACAGCAGAGATCCGTAAAGACAAGGAGAGATCATTAGAGTTCAATCAAGGACAGTAGAGATCAGTAGTTATTAGGACAATAAATACAATAAAGATTTTATTGAAGAGGAATCATTTATTATTGATGTTGATATTTACAGGAAACACGTGTTGTCGGTCCAGAAAACAAAGTCAGATGTTTGATGTTTTTGTCCTCAGAGATGTGAATTTATTCACGTTGTCACTGATCTGAGGTCAGACATGTGTGACATCACGCAGGAAACTGAATTCATTCAACGCTCGTGAAACTGATACGAGAGAGAGATCAGAGCAGATACATGTGGAGCAGGAGAGGTGCACAACAAGGCCATGAGCTCGTTAACGAGGAGCTCGTTAACACGCAGCTCGTTAACGAGGAGCTCGTCAACACGCAGCTCGTCAACACGCAGCTCGTCAACGAGGAGCTCGTCAACGAGGAGCTCGTCAACACGCAGCTCGTCAACACGCAGCTCGTCAACACGCAGCTCGTCAACGAGGAGCTCGTCAACACGCAGCTCGTCAACACGCAGCCCGTCAACACGCAGCTCGTCAACACGCAGCTCGTCAACACGCAGCTCGTCAACGAAGAGCTCGTCAACACGCAGCCCGTCAACACGCAGCTCGTCAACACGCAGCTCGTCAACGAGGAGCTCGTCAACACGCAGCCCGTCAACACGCAGCTCGTCAACGAGGAGCTCGTCGACACGCAGCTCGTCAACACGCAGCCCGTCAACACGCAGCTCGTCAACACGCAGCTCGTCAACACGCAGCTCGTCAACACGCAGCTCGTCAACACGCAGCTCGTCAACGAGGAGCTCGTCAACACGCAGCTCGTCAACACGCAGCTCGTCAACGAGGAGCTCGTCAATGAGGAGCTCGTCAACACGCAGCTCGTCGACACGCAGCTCGTCGACACGCAGCTCGTCGACACGCAGCTCGTCAACACGCAGCTCGTCAACACGCAGCCCGTCAACACGCAGCTCGTCAACACGCAGCTCGTCAACGAGGAGCTCGTCAACACGCAGCTCGTCAACACGCAGCTCGTCAACGAGGAGCTCGTCGACACGCAGCTCGTCAACACGCAGCTCGTCAACACGCAGCTCGTCAACACGCAGCTCGTCAACGAGGAGCTCGTCAACACGCAGCTCGTCAACACGCAGCTCGCAACGAGGAGCTCGTCAACACGCAGCTCGTCAACACGCAGCTCGTCAACGAGGAGCTCGTCAACGAGGAGCTCGTCAACACGCAGCCCGTCAACACGCAGCTCGTCAACACGCAGCTCGTCAACACGCAGCCCGTCAACACGCAGCTCGTCAACGAGGAGCTCGTCAACACGCAGCTCGTCAACACGCAGCCCGTCAACACGCAGCTCGTCAACACGCAGCCCGTCAACGAGGAGCTCGTCAACACGCAGCTCGTCAACACGCAGCCCGTCAACACGCAGCTCGTCAACACGCAGCCCGTCAACGAGGAGCTCGTCAACACGCAGCTCGTCAACACGCAGCCCGTCAACACGCAGCTCGTCAACGAGGAGCTCGTCAACGAGGAGCTCGTCAACACGCAGCTCGTCAACACGCAGCTCGTCAACGAGGAGCTCGTCAACGAGGAGCTCGTCAACACGCAGCTCGTCAACACGCAGCCCGTCAACACGCAGCTCGTCAACACGCAGCTCGTCAACGAGGAGCTCGTCAACACGCAGCCCGTCAACACGCAGCTCGTCAACGAGGAGCTCGTCAACACGCAGCTCGTCAACACGCAGCCCGTCAACACGCAGCTCGTCAACGAGGAGCTCGTCAACACGCAGCTCGTCAACACGCAGCCCGTCAACACGCAGCTCGTCAACGAGGAGCTCGTCAACACGCAGCTCGTCAACACGCAGCCCGTCAACACGCAGCTCGTCAACACGCAGCCCGTCAACACGCAGCCCGTCAACACGCAGCTCGTCAACACACAGCTCGTCAACGAGGAGCTCGTCAACACGCAGCTCGTCAACGAGGAGCTCGTCAACACGCAGCTCGTCAACACGCAGCTCGTCAACACGCAGCTCGTCAACGAGGAGCTCGTCAACACGCAGCTCGTCAACACGCAGCCCGTCAACACGCAGCTCGTCAACACGCAGCCGCCAACGAGGAGCTCGTCAACACGCAGCTCGTCAACACGCAGCGTCAACACGCAGCTCGTCAACACGCAGCCCGTCCAACACGCAGCTCGTCAACACGCAGCTCGCCAACAGGAGCCTGCGTCAACACGCAGCTCGTCAACGAGAGCTTCGTCAACACGCAGCTTCGTCAACACGCAGCTCGCACGAGGAGCTCGTCAACACGCAGCTCGCCAACACGCAGCTCGTCAACACGCAGCTCGTCAACGAGCTCGTCAACACACAGCTCGTCAACACGCAGCTGCGTCAACGAGCTCGTCAACACGCAGCCGTCAACACGCAGCCGCCAACACGCAGCCCGTCAACACGCAGCTCGTCAACACGCAGCTCGTCAACACGCAGCTCGTCAACACGCAGCTCGGCAACGAGCTCGTCAACACGCAGCCGTCAACACGCAGCTCGTCAACACGCAGCTCGCACGAGCTCGTCAACACGCAGCTCGTCAACACGCAGCCGTCAACACGCAGCTCGTCAACACGCAGCTCGTCAACGAGAGCTCGCCAACACGCAGCCCGTCAACACGCAGCTCGTCAACACGCAGCTCGTCAGCGAGCTCGTCAACACGCAGCTCGTCAACACGCAGCCGCCAACACGCAGCTCGCCAACACGCAGCTCGCCAACACGCAGCCCGTCAACACGCAGCCCGTCAACACGCAGCCCGTCAACACGCAGCTCGTCAACACGCAGCTCGTCAACACGCAGCTCGTCAACACGCAGCTCGTCAACGAGGAGCTCGTCAACACGCAGCTCGTCAACACGCAGCCCGTCAACACGCAGCTCGTCAACACGCAGCTCGTCAACGAGGAGCTCGTCAACACGCAGCTCGTCAACACGCAGCTCGTCAACACGCAGCTCGTCAACGAGGAGCTCGTCAACACGCAGCTCGTCAACACGCAGCTCGTCAACACGCAGCTCGTCAACGAGGAGCTCGTCAACACGCAGCTCGTCGACACGCAGCTCGTCAACACGCAGCCCGTCAACACGCAGCTCGTCAACACGCAGCCCGTCAACACGCAGCCCGTCAACGAGGAGCTCGTCAACACGCAGCTCGTCAACACGCAGCTCGTCAACACGCAGCCCGTCAACACGCAGCTCGTCAACACGCAGCCCGTCAACACGCAGCCCGTCAACGAGGAGCTCGTCAACACGCAGCCCGTCAACACGCAGCTCGTCAACACGCAGCTCGTCAACACGCAGCTCGTCAACACGCAGCTCGTCAACACGCAGCCCGTCAACACGCAGCTCGTCAACACGCAGCCCGTCAACGAGGAGCTCGTCAACACGCAGCCCGTCAACACGCAGCTCGTCAACACGCAGCCCGTCAACACGCAGCTCGTCAACACGCAGCTCGTCAACACGCAGCTCGTTAGATTTGATACAAAGTATGGATATAAAATCATAGACAAAAGGCATAAGGTCATAATTCCCTATCTTATGTGTAGCAACTGCATTAATTCCAACCCAAATCGTTGTTTTACATTTGGACACATCGTGATAATGTCATAATTTACATTCGCACAATCCCCACTTTGACTCGATGGACTAAAAAGCTGTTAGCCAATCACGATAGTGCTGCTTAGCTCACACTGCAGCTTCACAAAGTACACATGCGCTTCCTGCAGCAGAGAACCGCCATGTCAGCGTCATCAGGAAGTACTCGTGTCTTCACATCCACGCCTGTGTATGGAGGCCACGCCCTCACTGATCCTTCGCAGTTTGACTTCAGACCGTGGAAGAACATTCCGCTGCGCTTGAGCTTCAGAAATGTTTTTGTTGAGCTAGAGAAAACATATCATGAAACACAAACTACATCACTGCTCTAATAACTCGTACTAATAACCTAAAGTTGATCTGTAAAGTGTGAAATATGAAAACACAGTGATCACTCATCTGGTGTAAAAAGCCGTGTGGATCCATCACTCTGCAGAGACAGCTGAGTCCCAGCATGGAAACCAGGAACCAAAGGGACATGTTGAGTATCAGACCAAAGACTCCCTGAGGTCCTCAATCGGCAGGACGTTGGAGGTGTCGAGTGGTGGAGCAGCATGGAGCAGAACCTCGCTCTGGAGCTCCACCCGGGTGGGCGTGTCCTCGCCGCCTCCATACAGCTGACCGATGCGTCGGCAAAGGAGTCCTTTGGTCTCGGGCGGAGACTCCTGGTTTCGCCGTCCCTCCGTCTTCTCTCGGTATTTGTAGGAGGCCAATTTGACGGTCCGCTTCAGGAGGCGTGTCCTATAGGCTCTCTGGATCACCGTCGCCGCCACTTCTTCCTGTTTCCTCCGCAGAGTGCTACTGATTGGTTCATATGACACCTGGAGGGAACAATGGTTATCTAAGACCTCAGTCTACGTTGATCAATTCAACAATATCTGCCCTTTTGAGAAGATGATAATATTTCAAACTGAATAACATAACAGAGTACAAGGTAACCTTGGAGGGATTGTTGGCCATGAACTTCTCCTCCATGCTGGCTTTGAGAGCATCCATCTCTCCTGAATCCCCTAAAACCTGCACACATGTAACACGTACGATATCAAACCATGTCAATTGATAAACCACAACATGCAATGCTATAAAACATGAATAATAATCCAATAATCAATCATTTGCCATGACGTAATTAGTGAGCAGGTGAAGGTACCTGAGCGGTGAGAGCCAGCAGGATGTCCAGACAGTGGATCTTGTCTCCGGGAACCAGAGGCAGGTCCATGTGAATCAGTCTGATGGTGTTTGGCTTGGGGATCCTCAACGGAGCCTTCAGAGTGTCACAGAAATCTGACAGCTTGCTGTGGGAAACGGGAGAGTCTGTTAAAGCCCTGCAGAGCTGCTGAGCGATCCCTCAGACCCCCCTCAGACCTCCCCTCAGACCCCCCTCAGACCTCCCCTCAGACCCCCCTCAGACCCCCCTCAGACCTCCCCTCAGACCCCCCTCAGACTCCCCTCAGACCTCCCTCAGACCCCCCTCAGACCTCCCCTCAGACCCTCACAGACCCCCTCAGACCCCCTCAGACCCCTCAGACCCCCTCAGACCCTCAGACCCCCTCAGACCCCCTCAGACCCCCTCAGACCCTCAGACCCCCTCAGACTCCCTCAGACCCCCTCAGACCCCCTCAGACCCCCTCAGACCCTCTCAGACCCTCAGACCCCCTCAGACCCCTCAGACCCCCTCAGACCCCTCAGACCCCTCAGACCCCCTCAGACCCCCTCTGGCCCCTCAGACCCCCCTCAGACCCCCCTCAGACCCTCCTCAGACCTCCCCTCAGACCCCCCTCAGACCCACCTGTACTGTATGAACTGAGAAGCGTCGGAGTCAAACTTCTCCCAGGTTTCGTAGAACATCTCAAAGTCGTCCTCACACAGCGGGTCGGCGCTCTCCTCTGTGGCCACATTGAAGTTCTCCAGGATGATGGCGATGTACATGTTGACCACCACTAGAAAGGACATGATGATGTACGTGGTGAAGAAGACGATGCCCAATGCCGGGCTGCCACAGTCCCCCCTGACCGCGGTCCCGGGGTTCTCGATGTCGGGGTCGCAGTCCGGCGGCGTGTTCATGATGGGGTCCAGTAGGCCGTCCCACCCGGCCGACGTGGTGATCATGAACAAACAGATCATGCTGTTCCCAAACGTCTCAAAGTTAAACATGTCGTCGATCATCATCTCCTTCCTCACGTACGCAAAGTTAGACATTCCGAAGATGGAGAAGATGAACATGATGAGGAATAGGAGGAGGCCAATGTTAAAGAGGGCAGGAAGCGACATCATCAGGGCGAACAGCAGTGTGCGGATCCCCTTGGCTCCACGGATGAGACGAAGGACTCGGCCGATTCGAGCCAATCGAATTACACGGAAGAGCGTTGGAGAAACAAAATATTTCTCTATGATGTCAGCGAGAAGGAGGCCTGAAGGGGAGGAAACAGGGACGTCAGACGGGGTTCTGCTGGCTGGTGGACTGGTTGACACCTTGTCTGTGGCCATGTTGAAACCCTTTGAAACATCTGCACCATGAATATGAACACAATGCACTTTAATGACTCACCTACGATGGACAGGATCACAACCACGAAGTCGAAGATGTTCCAGCCGACAGCGAAGTAGTGCTGCCGGAGAGCGATCATCTTCAGAGTGCACTCTGTGGTGAAGACGATGATGAAGACGAGGTTGACCCAGTACAGGATCATTTCTTTCTCCTGGCTCTGCTCGTCCGTCTCCACCATCATGGTCACCATGTTGAGGCAGATGAGCACCATGATGAAGATGTCGAAAAGCTGAGTCGTCACCAGGTCAAAGACCAGAGCCTGGAACTTGTTCTGGTGACACAAGAAGACCAGAACCAGATGCCGGGCGGACTCACAGCGTCCGGCGGGGCGGAGCGGGACTGACCTCGGGCCGCGGGACGGGCTTCTGAGGCTTCTTAGAGCCCAGTTTCTTCATGGCGTTGTAATATTTCTTCTGCTCCTCGGTCATGAACAGATCTGTCCCGCCCATGTAGAGACAGCAAAACAGAGAAACCATTACGATCGGTCATCTCACTGAATGTGGAGTGAAGATGATGTCAGAGAGGAGAAACATATCTTAGATTTCTGCTGGTTAAAGTTGTCTATGATGACTCCGATGAAGAGATTGAGGGTGAAGAAGGAGCCGAATATGATGAAGATGACAAAGTATAGGTACATGTACAAATTGGCCTCGTACTGGGGCTGGGATCCCACCTACACACATGGCATAGTAATCAGGGTTAGGGTTAGGATTACATCTCAAATCAAGAGGTTTATGCAAGATGTGACACGAAATTAAATGTAAGTCTGAACCATAACTTCAGACGTTCAATTCAGTTTCTGTTGTACAGCCACAAGCACCACTGTGTTACAATGTGTACACAGAGACAGCCTGACCTTTGACCTCAGGAAATGAATGAAGAACCCTTCAGGAGAGCAACAGAGGTGGACACCTCTCCCCGATGGACAGAACAATAGATGTCATGTGACCAGAAGATCAATAGATCTATTGTTCACCTGGTCACATGACATCTATTGTTCATCTGGTCACATGACATCTATTGTTCAACTGGTCACATGACATATATTGTTCACCTGGTCACATGACATCTATTGTTCATCTGGTCACATGACATCTATTGTTCATCTAGTCACATGACATCTATTGTTCATCTGGTCACATGACATCTATTGTTCATCTAGTCACATGACATCTATTGTTCATCTGGTCACATGACATCTATTGTTCATGTGGTCACATGACATCTATTGTTCATCTGGTCACATGACATCTATTGTTCACCTGGTCACATGACATCTATTGTTCATCTGGTCTCATGACATCTATTGTTCATCTAGTCACATGACATCTATTGTTCATCTGGTCACATGACATCTATTGTTCATCTGGTCACATGACTTCTATTGTTCATCTGGTCACATGACATCTATTGTTCATGTGGTCACATGACATCTATTGTTCATCTGGTCACATGACTTCTATTGTTCATCTGGTCACATGACATCTATTGTTCACCTGGTCACATGACATCTATTGTTCATCTGGTCACATCTATTGTTCATCTGGTCACATGACATCTATTGTTCATCTGGTCACATCTATTGTTCATCTGGTCACATGACATCTATTGTTCACCTGGTCACATCTATTGTTCATCTGGTCACATGACATCTATTGTTCATCTAGTCATATGACATCTATTGTTCATCTAGTCATATGACATCTATTGTTCATCTGGTCACATGACATCTATTGTTCATGTGGTCACATGACATCTATTGTTCATCTGGTCACATCTATTGTTCATCTGGTCACATGACATCTATTGTTCACCTGGTCACATCTATTGTTCATCTGGTCACATGACATCTATTGTTCATCTAGTCATATGACATATATTGTTCATCTAGTCATATGACATCTATTGTTCATCTAGTCATATGACATCTATTGTTCATCTGGTCACATGACATCTATTGTTCATCTAGTCACATCTATTGTTCATCTGGTCACATGACATTTATTGTTCATCTGGTCTCATGACATCTATTGTTCATCTAGTCATATGACATCTATTGTTCATCTGGTCACATGACATCTATTGTTCATCTAGTCATATGACATCTATTGTTCATCTGGTCACATGACATCTATTGTTCATCTGGTCACATGACATCTATTGTTCATCTGGTCTCATGACATCTATTGTTCACCTGATCACATGACATCTATTGTTCATCTGGTCTCATGACATCTATTGTTCATCTAGTCACATGACATCTATTGTTCATCTGGTCACATGACATCTATTGTTCATCTGGTCACATGACATCTATTGTTCATGTGGTCACATGACATCTATTGTTCATCTAGTCACATGACATCTATTGTTCATCTGGTCACATGACATCTATTGTTCATCTGGTCACATGACATCTATTGTTCATCTAGTCACATGACATCTATTGTTCATCTAGTCACATGACATCTATTGTTCATCTGGTCTCATGACATCTATTGTTCATCTGGTCACATGACATCTATTGTTCATCTAGTCACATGACATATATTGTTCATCTAGTCACATGACATCTATTGTTCATCTGGTCTCATGACATCTATTGTTCACCTGGTCACATGACATCTATTGTTCATCTGGTCTCATGACATCTATTGTTCATCTAGTCACATGACATCTATTGTTCATCTGGTCACATGACATCTATTGTTCATCTGGTCACATGACATCTATTGATCATCTAGTCACATGACATCTATTGTTCATCTGGTCTCATGACATCTATTGTTCATCTAGTCACATGACATCTATTGTTCACCTGGTCACATGACATCTATTGTTCATCTAGTCACATGACATCTATTGTTCATCTAGTCACATGACATCTATTGTTCATCTGGTCTCATGACATCTATTGTTCACCTAGTCACATGACATCTATTGTTCATCTGGTCTCATGACATCTATTGTTCACCTGGTCACATGACATCTATTGTTCATCTAGTCATATGACATCTATTGTTCACCTGGTCACATGACATCTATTGTTCATCTGGTCTCATGACATACAATAATACCTGTTAGCATCAATAGTAGTACTAGTGTCAGTCGTAGTACTAGGATCAGTAGTAGTACTAGTGTCAGTCATAGTACTAGTGTCAGTAGTAGTACTAGTGTCAGTAGTAGTACTAGGATCAGTAGTAGTACTTGTGTCAGTCGTAGTACTAGTGTCAGTAGTAGTACTAGTGTCAGTAGTCGTACTAGGATCAGTAGTAGTACTAGGATCAGTAGTAGTACTAGTGTCAGTAGTAGTACTAGGATCAGTAGTAGTACTAGTGTCAGTCGTAGTACTAGTGTCAGTAGTAGTACTAGGATCAGTAGTAGTACTAGGATCAGTAGTAGTACTAGTGTCAGTAGTACTAGTGTCAGTAGTAGTACTTGTGTCAGTCGTAGTACTAGTGTCAGTAGTAGTACTAGTGTCAGTAGTAGTACTAGTGTCAGTCCTAGTACTAGGATCAGTAGTAGTACTAGTGTCAGTCCTAGTACTAGGATCAGTAGTAGTACTAGTGTCAGTAGTAGTACTAGGATCAGTAGTAGTACTAGTGTCAGTCGTAGTACTAGTGTCAGTAGTAGTACTAGGATCAGTAGTAGTACTAGGATCAGTAGTAGTACTAGTGTCAGTCATAGTACTAGTGTCAGTAGTAGTACTAGTGTCAGTAGTAGTACTAGGATCAGTAGTAGTACTAGTGTCAGTCGTAGTACTAGTGTCAGTAGTAGTACTAGGATCAGTAGTAGTACTTGTGTCAGTCGTAGTACTAGTGTCAGTAGTAGTACTAGGATCAGTTGTAGCAGTGCCGCAGTACTAGTGTCAGTAGTACTAGGATCAGTAGTAGTACTAGTGTCAGTAGTAGTACTAGTGTCAGTAGTAGTACTAGGATCAGTAGTAGTACTAGTGTCAGTCGTAGTACTAGTGTCAGTAGTAGTACTAGGATCAGTAGTAGTACTAGTGTCAGTCGTAGTACTAGTGTCAGTAGTAGTACTAGTGTCAGTAGTAGTACTAGGATCAGTAGTAGTACTAGTGTCAGTCGTAGTACTAGTGTCAGTAGTAGTACTAGGATCAGTAGTAGTACTTGTGTCAGTCGTAGTACTAGTGTCAGTAGTAGTACTAGGATCAGTTGTAGTACTAGTGTCAGTAGTCGTACTAGGATCAGTAGTAGTACTAGGATCAGTAGTAGTACTAGTGTCAGTAGTAGTACTAGTGTCAGTAGTAGTACTAGGATCAGTAGTAGTACTAGTGTCAGTAGTACTAGTGTCAGTAGTAGTACTAGGATCAGTAGTAGTACTTGTGTCAGTCGTAGTACTAGTGTCAGTAGTAGTACTAGTGTCAGTAGTAGTACTAGGATCAGTAGTAGTACTAGTGTCAGTCGTAGTACTAGTGTCAGTAGTAGTACTAGTGTCAGTAGTAGTACTAGGATCAGTAGTAGTACTAGTGTCAGTCGTAGTACTAGTTTCAGTTGTAGTACTAGTGTCAGTCGTAGTACTAGTGTCAGTAGTAGTACTAGGATCAGTAGTAGTACTTGTGTCAGTCGTAGTACTAGTGTCAATAGTAGTACTAGTGTCAGTAGTTGTACTAGGATCAGTTGTAGTACCAGTGTCAGTAGTAGTACTAGTGTCAGTAGTAGTATCAGGTACAGTAGTAGTATTAGTATCAGGTACATTAGTACTCGTATCAGGTACATTAGTACTAGTATCAGGTACAGTAGTAGTACTACTATCAGGTACAGCAGTATTACTAGTATCATGTACAGTAGTAGTACTAGTATCAGGTACAGCAGTAGTACTAGTATCAAGTACAGTAGTACTTTTATCAGGTACAGCAGTAGTACTAGTATCAGGTACAGTAGTAGTACTAGTATCAGGTACATTAGTACTAGTATCATGTACAGTAGTAGTACTAGTATCAGGTACAGTAGTAGTACTAGTAACAGGTACAGCAGTAGTACTAGTATCAGGTACAGTATTAGTACTAGGATTAGTTACAGTAGTAATACTAGTATTAGGTACAGTAGTACTAGTATCAGGTACAGCAGTAGTACTAGTATCATGTACAGTAGTAGTACTAGTATCAGGTACAGCAGTACTAGTATCAGGTACAGCAGTAGTACTAGTATCAGGTACAGTAGTAGTACTAGTATCAGGTACAGCAGTAGTACTAGTATCATGTACAGTAGTAGTACTAGTATCAGGTACAGTAGTAGTACTAGTATTAGTTACAGTAGTAGTACTAGTATCAGGTACAGTAGTAGTACTAGTATCAGGTGCAGCAGTAGTACTAGCATTAGTTACAGCAGTAGTACTGCATCATGCACAGGTAGTAGTAGCAGGTACAGTATTAGTACTAGTATCAGGTACAGCAGTAGTACTAGTATCATGTACAGTAGTAGTACTAGTATCAGGTACAGTAGTAGTACTAGTATCAGGTACAGCAGTAGTACTAGTATTAGTTACAGCAGTAGTACTAGTATCATGTACAGTAGTAGTACTAGTATCAGGTACAGCAGTAGTACTAGTATCATGTACAGTAGTAGTACTAGTATCAGGTACAGTAGTAGTACTAGTATCAGGTACAGCAGTAGTACTAGTATCATGTACAGTAGTAGTACTAGTGTCAGTCGTAGTACTAGTGTCAATAGTAGTACTAGTGTCAGTAGTTGTACTAGGATCACGCGAGTGTCACGAGTACTAGTGTCAATAGTAGTACTAGTGTCAGTAGTTGTACTAGGATCAGTTGTAGTACGAGTGTCAGTCGTAGTACTAGTGTCAATAGTAGTACTAGTGTCAGTAGTTGTACTAGGATCAGTTGTAGTACGAGTGTGAGTAGTAGTACTAGTGTCAGCAGTAGTACTAGTATCAGGTACAGTAGTAGTATTAGTATCAGGTACATTAGTACTAGTATCAGGTACAGTAGTAGTACTAGTATCAGGTACATTAGTACTAGTATCAGGTACAGTAGTAGTACTAGTATCAGGTACAGCAGTATTACTAGTATCAGGTACAGTAGTAGTACTAGTATCAGGTACAGCAGTAGTACTAGTATCGTCAGCAGTACTTTATCAGGTGCAGCAGTACCAGTATCAGGTGCAGTAGTAGTACCAGTATCAGGCACAGTAGTACCAGTATCATGTACAGCAGTAGTACTGTATCAGGTACAGTAGGTAGTACCAGCAACAGGTACAGCAGCAGTACTAGTATCAGTGCACAGTATTAGTACCAGGTATCAGGTACAGTGGTAATATGGCACAGCAGTAGTATCATGTGCAGCAGTAGTACCAGTATCATGTACAGCAGTAGTACTAGTATCAGGTGCAGCAGTCATGGTAGTAGCAGCATATCAGGCACAGTAGTACTAGTATCAGATGCAGCAGTACCAGTATTAGGCAGCAGCAGTACCAGTATCATGTACAGCAGTAGTACCAGTATCAGGTGCAGTTAGTACCAGTATCAGGCAGCAGCAGTACTAGTATCATGTACAGCAGCAGTACCAGTATCGGCCAGCAGCAGTACCAGTATCAGGTGCAGTAGTACCAGGTACAGCAGTAGTACCAGTATCAGGCACAGCAGTAGTACTAGTATCAGGTACAGCAGTACTTTATCAGGTACAGCAGTACCAGTATCAGGTGCAGCAGTACTGTATCAGGTACAGCAGCAGTACTAGCATCATGTACAGTAGCAGTACTAGCATCAGGCACAGCAGTAGTACAGTATCAGTACAGCAGTAGCTAGTTACCAGCAGCAGTACCAGTATCATGCACAGTAGTTACTAGTATCGGTGCAGCAGTGTACTGGTATCATGTACAGCAGTACCAGCATCAGTGCAGCAGTACCAGCATCAGTGCAGCAGTAGTACTAGTATCAGGAACAGTATTAGTACTAGTATCAGGTACAGTAGTAGTACTAGTATTAGGTACAGTAGTACTAGTATCAGGTACAGCAGTAGTACTAGTATCAGGTACAGTAGTAGTACTAGTATCAGGTACAGCAGTAGTACTAGTATCATGTACAGTAGTAGTACAAGTATCAGCAGTAGCAGTGTACTAGTATCAGGCACAGCAGTAGTACTAGCATCGTGCAGTGGCAGTACTAGCATCAGCAGTAGTAGTATCAGTGCAGTACAGTATCAGTGCAGCAGTAGTACAGTATTAGCATCAGAGTACTAGTATCAGGTACAGTAGTACTAGTATCAGGTACAGCAGTAGTACTAGTATTAGTTACAGCAGTAGTACTAGTATCATGTACAGTAGTAGTACTAGTATCAGGTACAGCAGTAGTACTAGTATCAGGTACAGCAGTAGTACTAGTATCAGGTACAGTAGTAGTACTAGTATCAGGTACAGCAGTAGTACTAGTATCAGCAGTGCAGCAGTACTAGTATCAGGCACAGCAGCAGTACTAGCAGTAGCAGCAGTAGTGCTGGTATCAGTACAGTGCAGTATTAGCACTAGTATCAGGTGCAGCAGTAGTACCAGTATCAGGCAGTACAGCAGTAGTACTAGTATCAGGCAGCAGTGGTACCAGTATCAGGCACAGCAGTGTTACGGGTACAGCAGTACACTATTAGTTACAGCAGTGCACAGTATTGCACATTGGTACCAGTATCGGGTGCAGCAGTAGTACCAGTATTAGTCACAGTAGTACTATCGCCAGTAGCAGTACCAGTATCAGGCACAGCAGCAGTACTAGTATCAGGCAGCAGCAGTACTAGTATCAGGTACAGCAGCAGTACTAGTATCGTGCAGTAGTACAGTATTGGTTAGTACCAGCATCAGGTGCAGCAGTGGTACCAGTATCAGGTGCACAGTAGTACCAGTATCAGGTGCAGCAGTAGTACCAGCATTAGTTACAGTGCAGTACTAGTATCAGGTGCAGTGTAGTACTAGTATTGGTCAGCAGCAGTACCAGCATTACCAGTGCACCAGCAGCAGTACTAGTATCAGGCACAGTGGTAGTACTGGTATCGGGCACAGTAGTAGTACCAGTATCAGGCACAGCAGTAGCATACTAGTACCAGTATCAGTGCAGCAGTAGTACCAGTATCAGGCACAGCAGTACCAGTATCAGGCACAGCAGCAGTACTAGTATTAGTCACAGTAGTACCAGTATCAGGTGCAGCAGTAGTACCAGTATCAGGTCACAGTGGTACCAGTATCAGGCAGCAGTGGTACCAGTATTAGTCACAGTAGCAGTACTAGTATCGGCACAGCAGTAGTACTAGTATTAGTCACAGCAGTACCAGTATCAGGCACAGCAGTAGTACCAGTATCAGTCACAGCAGTACCAGTATCGGTGCAGTAGTACTAGTATCAGCATCAGTGTACGTATTAGCAGTAGTACCAGCATCAGTATCAGCAGCAGTACCAGTATCAGGTGCAGTAGTACCAGTATCAGTGCAGCAGTAGTACCAGTATTAGTACAGTAGTACCAGTATCAGGTACAGCAGTAGTACTAGTATCAGGTACAGTAGTAGTACTAGTATCAGGTACAGTAGTAGTACTAGTATCAGGTACATTAGTACTAGTATCAGGTACAGTAGTACTAGTATCAGGTACAGTAGTACTAGTATCAGGTACAGCAGTAGTACTAGTATCAGGTACAGCAGTAGTACTAGTATTAGTCACAGTAGTACTAGTATCAGGTACAGTAGTAGTACTAGTATTAGTTACATTAGTACTAGTATCAGGTACAGCAGTAGTACTAGTATTAGTTACATTAGTACTAGTATCAGGTACAGTAGTAGTACTAGTATTAGTCACAGTAGTACTAGTATCAGGTAGTAGTACTGACGTCTCTGGAGTCCACCGCTGCGTACATGATGTCCATCCATCCTTTGAACGTCGCCTGGAACAGATCATTGTTCAATATGTATTTATTGGTGGAGGAGAAGTCTCAGCCGTGTGATGCGTGTGTCACGCGTGATGCGTGTCACGTGTGATGCGTGTGTCATGCGTGTGTCACGCGTGATGCGTGTCACGTGTGATGCGTGTGTCACGCATGATGCGTGTGTCATGTGTGATCCGTGTCACGTGTGCTGTGTGTGTCATGTGTGATGCGTGTCACGTGTGCTGTGTGTGTCATGTGTGATGCGTGTCACGTGTGATGCGTGTGTCACACGTGATGCGTGTCACGTGTGCTGTGTGTGTCATGTGTGATGCGTGTCACGTGTGATGCGTGTGTCACGTGTGATGCGTGTGTCATGTGTGATCCGTGTCACGTGTGCTGTGTGTGTCACGCGTGATGCATGTCACGTGTGCTGCGTGTGTCACGCGTGATGCGTGTCACGTGTGCTGAGTGTCACGTGTGCTGCGTGTGTCACGCGTGATGCGCGTCACGTGTGCTGCATGTGTCATGCATGATGTGTGTCACGTGTGCTGCGTGTCACGTGTGCTGCGTGTGTCACGCGTGATGCGCGTCACGTGTGCTGCGTGTGTCATGCGTGCTGCGTGTGTCATGCGTGATGCGTGTCACGTGTGCTGCGTGTGTCACGCGTGATGCGTGTCACGTGTGCTGCGTGTGTCATGTGTGATGCGTGTCACGTGTGCTGCGTGTGTCACGCGTGATGCGTGTCACGTGTGCTGCGTGTGTCACGCGTGATGCGCGTCACGTGTGCTGCGTGTGTCATGCATGATGTGTGTCAAGTGTGCTGCGTGTCACGTGTGCTGCGTGTGTCACGCGTGATGCGTGTCACGTGTGCTGCGTGTGTCACGCGTGATGCGTGTCACGTGTGCTGCGTGTGTCACGCGTGATGCGTGTCACGTGTGCTGCGTGTGTCATGCGTGATGTACGTCACGTGTGCTGCATGTGTCATGCGTGATGCGCGTCACGTGTGATGCGTGTGTCAAGCGTGATGCGTGTCACGTGTGCTGCGTGTGTCACGTGTGATGCGTGTCACGTGTGCTGCCTGTGTCATGTGTGATGCGTGTCATGCGTGCTGCGTGTGTCATGCGTGATGCGTGTCACGTGTGCTGCGTGTGTCATGCGTGATGCACGTCACGTGTGCTGCATGTGTCATGCGTGATGCGCGTCACGTGTGATGCGTGTGTCATGCGTGATGCGTGTCACGTGTGCTGCGTGTGTCACGTGTGATGCGTGTCACGTGTGCTGCCTGTGTCATGTGTGATGCGTGTCACGTGTGCTGCGTGTGTCATGCGTGATGCGTGTCACGTGTGCTGCGTGTGTCATGCGTGATGCGTGTCACGTGTGCTGCGTGTGTCATGCGTGATGCGTGTCACGTGTGCTGCGTGTGTCATGCGTGATGCGCGTCACGTGTCCCTCACCACCTGCAGCAGCGACAGGTAGCCCAGCCCCACGTTGTCGTAGTTGACCTTGATGTTCTTCCAGCGGACCTCCGTGAAGTTCTGCTCCATCAGGGCGAAGCAGGCGCTCCGGTTGTTGACGTCTTCCGGAGGAAACTTCTCCGCCGACGTCTCGTTGAAACAATAATAAAACTTCCCGGCGAACAGGTTGACGCCCATGATGCTGAAGATCAGCCAGAAGATCAGACACACCAGCAGCACGTTGAAGATGGAGGGGATGGCCCCCACCAGGGCGTTCACCACCACCTGCAGACAGACAGGCCGGGGTCAGGGGTCACCCGGCGGACACGTGGAGCTGCTATGGGCCGCTCAGCAGCCTCTCGCAGGACGACCGATTGGACAACAGACGTCACATGACGGACCCGTCACAGTCAGACTCCCTCTCAGTGTTTAAAATGAATGTCTCACCCTCATGCCCTCGAAGCGAGACAGGGCCCTCAGGGGCCTCAGAGCTCTCAGAGTCCTCAGAGACTTGATGGCTCCCAGCTCAGAGTATCCCAGGATGTTTGCAGTCAGAGACACCAGAGACACCTGGAAGACACAGCACAGCTGGTGATGACATCACACAGTCTCAACAGCTGGTGATGACATCCAGGGGCGGTTTTTCCTACAGGCAGTATAGGCGGCCGCCTAGGGCGCCATTCAGAGGGGGGCGCAAAAAAACAAAAATAAAAGTTTTTTTTTTTTTTGCTGGGCAGTAAAAAAAAAAAAAAAGTGCCACAAGTGATCCAGACCTTCTAAAATTGTTGTTTGCCAGCCATCAACAGAACAGAAAACAAAAAAAACATTATTCGCAGGCGACAAGGGAGTGAATGTGCACCGTTGATCAGGGGGGCGTGGCCGGAGCGTAGTTCAGCACAGCCGTGCCATTTTCTTTTTATTGGGGGAGGGGGGGCACGAGTGAAGCTCGCCTAGAGCGCCAAATGTGCTAGGGCCGCCCCTGATGACATCACACATTCTCAAACAGGATTGGAAGCAGTCCTATGAAGACACCACTGGAATCTAATTCTAGTAATAGAAACATTATAATAATATATAACATATATAATATGTATATATTATGTGGTTTCAAACTCAATAAAAATAAGCATTTATAATCTTGATTTTCAGATGAGACTTTGACATCGATCTTTCCGGTCCGTCTTCATCGTGTCGAGTGGATCGATCCATCCTCCTGTTCCAGGACGTCCGGGTGCATCCCTGAAGTATCCTGAGTGTTGCTATGGTTACCAGCAGGTCTGCTCTTACGTCTACGATGAGGAAGTCGAGCCAGCACCAGGCGTTGGTGAAGTACGTCTTGAATCCATATGCAACCCACTTGACCAGCATCTCCAGCACGAACACGTAGGTGAACACCTGGTCCGCGTACTCCAGGAGCGTCTTGATGACCTGCCGCTGCTCCAGGTAGATGTCCTCAAAGGCCTACACACACACACACTTCAGGTTTCACTTAACATTCTAGTGTTCACACACATGTGCCTCAGAGGACTTTACATCCGTACACATACAACACCCTCCGACCTTTGACCCTCACATGGAAATAAAAGAAGAAAGTTCAGTGAGAGCAACCAAGGAGGATCTCTCTCCCAGAATGCATTGCTGTCATGTATTAATGCCGCATGCTAAAGTTTATCAGATGGATCTCAGTTTGTATTTGTAAAGGATGACGCCTTGATAACCACCAACGTTAGTCACAGAGTTCCACAAGGTTCTGTGCTGGGACCAATTTTATTTACCTTATACATGCTTCCTTTGGGCAATATTATCAGGAAACACTCCATAAACTTTCATTGTTATGCAGATGATACTCAACTATATTTATCGATAAAACCAGAGGAGAGCAACCAACTCTGTAAAATTCAAGCATGTCTTAAAGACATAAAAACATGGATGACCTGCAACTTCTTGATGTTAAACTCAGACAAAACAACCAAAGTAATTTCACTCTGAGCGCCTCAGAGATCAATTATCTGGTGATGTGGTTCCTGTAGAGGCATTGCTCTAGCTTCCAACACCATGTAAAGAACCTCTGTTCTCTTTGATCGGGTCCTTTAATCCACGTGAAGAACATCTCAAGGACTGCATTCTTTCATCTACGTTTAAACAATCAGGCACGTCTCAAAAAGATGCAGAACAATTGGTTCACGCGTTCGTTAATTCGAGACTGGATTACTGCAACTCCTCATTATCAGGCTGCTCTATAAGTCTCTTAGGTCAACTCCTTATTATCAGGCTGCTCTATAAGTCTCTTAGGTCAACTCCTTATTATCAGGTTGCTCTCTAAGTCTCTAAGGTCAACTCCTTATTATCAGGCTGCTCTATAAGTCTCTTAGGTCAACTCCTTATTATCAGGCTGCTCTATAAGTCTCTTAGGTCAACTCCTTATTATCATGCTGCTCTATAAGTCACTTAAGTCAACTCCTTATCAGGCTGCTCTATAAGTCTCTTAGGTCAACTCCTTATTATCAGGCTGCTCTATAAGTCTCTTAGGTCAACTCCTTATTATCAGGCTGCTCTATACGTCTCTTAGGTCAACTCCTTATTATCAGGCTGCTCTATAAGTCTCTTAGGTCAACTCCTTATTATCAGGCTGCTCTATAAGTCTCTTAAGTCAACTCCTTATTATCAGGCTGCTCTATAAGTCTCTTAGGTTAACTCCTTATCAGGCTGCTCTATAAGTCTCTTAGGTCAACTCCTTATCAGGCTGCTCTATAAGTCTCTGAGGTCAACTCCTTATCAGGCTGCTCTATAAGTCCCTATAGTCAACTCCTTATTATCAGGCTGCTCTATAAGTCTCTTAGGTCAACTCCTTATCAGGCTGCTCTATAAGTCTCTAGGTCAATTCCTTATTATCAGGCTGCCCATACGTCTCTTAGGTCAACTCCTTATTATCAGGCTGCTCTATGTCTCTGGGTCAACTCCTTGTCAGGCTGCTCTATGTCTCTTAAGTCAACTCCTTATTATCAGGCTGCTCTATACGTCTCTTAAGTCAACTCCTTATTATCAGGCTGCTCTATAAGTCTCTTAGGTCAACTCCTTATCAGGCTGCTCTATGTCTCTTAAGTCAACTCCTCATTATCAGGCTGCTCTATAAGTCTCTTAGGTCAACTCCTTATTATCAGGCTGCTCTATACGTCTCTTAGGTCAACTCCTTATAATAAGGAGTTGACCTAAGAGACTTATAGAGCAAACTGATAATAAGGAGTTGACTTCATAGACTGATAGAGCAGCCTGATGATAAGGAGTTGACCTAAGAGACTTATAGAGCAAACTGATAATAAGGAGTTGACTTAAGAGACTTATAGAGCAGCCTGATAATAAGGAGTTGACCTAAGAGACTTATAGAGCAGACTGATAATAAGGAGTTGACCTAAGAGACTTATAGAGCAGCCTGATAATAAGGAGTTGACCTAAGAGACTTATAGAGCAGCCTGATAATAAGGAGTTGACTTAAGAGACTTATAGAGCAGCCTGATAATAAGGAGTTGACCTAAGAGACTTATAGAGCAGCCTGATAATAAGGAGTTGACTTAAGAGATGTATAGAGCAGCCTGATAATAAGGAGTTGACTTCATAGACTGATAGAGCAGCCTGATGATAAGGAGTTGACCTAAGAGACTTATAGAGCAAACTGATAATAAGGAGTTGACTTAAGAGAACGTGAGAGCAGAGCAGCCTGATAATAAGGAGTTGATGAATTAAAGAGTCCTTGAGATGTTCTTCACGTGGACTTAAAGGTCAAGTCCTGATCCAGGAGAACAGAGGTCCTCTACGGGGTGTTGGTGCCAGAGCAATGTGGTCTACAGAAACCACTTCACCTGACCTCTGACCTCTGAGATGTTCAGTCAATCACTTCAGTTTGTCAGTTTCACATCAAGAAGTTTCAGCTCCTCATGTTTGATGTCTTTAAGACATCTTGAAGTTGAGCTCTTAATGGTTATTCAGGGTGAATTATGTTTAGTGAGGGATAACGAGGGTTACTAAGGGTTAAAGAGGTCAAGATGAGGTCACCTTGGTAAGCGTGGCTCCCATGTTAGTCATCACTGTTCAAGGCCCTGAGGTCAGTTGATGACTGTGACCACATCACACATCATGGGTCATGTCTAGCACACGTATGACAGGCAGCACGGTGGCTCAGTGTTAGCACTGTCGCCTCACAGCAAGAAGGCCCTGGGTTCGAATCCCGGTCGTTCCAGGTCCTTTCTGTGTGGAGCGTGTTCTCCTCATGTCTGCGTGGGTTTACTCCGGCGTATAGATGTGAATGAGTGTTGGTGGTGGGGGAGGGGCCGTAGGCGCTGATTGGGGGAGGGGCCGTAGGCGCTGATTGGGGGATGGGCCGTAGGCGCTGATTGGGGGAGGGGCCGTAGGCGCTGATTGGCTGCCACGCTTCCGTCAGTCTGCCCCAGGGCAGCTGTGGCTACTGATGTAGCTCACCACCACCGGGGTGTGTGTGTGTGTGTGTGGCTACTGCACTCAGTAAGTGACTTTGCGTGTCTTGAGACGCGCTCTATGAAATGAATGATTATTATGATTCATATGGGCGGAGTCACCAGAGCGCCGCTGCTCAGCAGGATCATGAAGATGATGAAGGTCTCAAAGTAGTTGTGTTCCACGATGGAGAAACAGGTTCTCCTGATGTTAGACCAGACCTTCCCTCGGCTGCGAGACGTGTCTACGTCCAGGAAGGGACAGCGGCCGTAACACTCTGGAGAGTAAACAACAACAAACAACACATGTTGTTATTAATGTGTTGATGGAGTGTGTGTGTGTGTGTGTGCGTACCGTCAGTGAAGCAGTCTTCAGGTGTGTTTGCCTCGTAATCTTCTTCTTCTCCGTCCTCGTGAGCTTCAGGAAGGTTGTGAACGGTGCTGCAGACGGATGACTCTTCACCCTGTGAGCAAGGTCAGGGTCAGGGTCGGCCTGGCTTCAGATTCCTCTGACAACAGGGTCAGGGTCAGCCTGGCTTCAGATTCCTCTGTTCCCTCCCTGAACACCAACGATTGATCAGAGTAAGGTCATCATTAACGAGACGTGTTCCTGGTCCTGAACGCTGCAGACGATCCACAGACGGAAGAATTCAACCTTTTGTTCCGTCTTATTAAGATCTGGAGTTTGTCTCCCAGCAGCTCAAAAGTGCTCATGACTTCACGAGTGAAGGGTTAGGGTTAAGGTGCGTTCACTCCAAAAGCGAAACTATTTTTTCCCGCGACCGAATCCCATGAGAAGTCAGCGTACAGATGCGTGTGGCTGCGATAGACGCCATATT
Source organism: Pseudoliparis swirei (assembly GCF_029220125.1). Taxonomy (NCBI): domain Eukaryota; kingdom Metazoa; phylum Chordata; class Actinopteri; order Perciformes; family Liparidae; genus Pseudoliparis; species Pseudoliparis swirei. The sequence goes on along the minus strand of NC_079410.1, from coordinate 523,079 downwards.
TTCCCGGGCGGCACGTTTGGGCCATTTTTAGTGGCGCAATTTTCGCCCCGAGTTGAAATATTTCAACTTTGAGGCGTCATCTCGTAACTCGGCCAATCGTCTCTTGAGTTCTCTCTCGTAGCTGGAGGCGGAAGTCTTCCAGACGTAACAGTAACTTCATCGGTGAAAGTGACCGAGCTGAGTGAGCCTACGGGTGATGTCATGTATAACTCTATATAAATATTCATGTCACGAGGGCGTCGGTGTGTGGGACGTCCTCAACAAGTATAAAGCAGAACTAGTGGTGAGTTATTCTGGTGGAGGAGATGATAACGGTCTCTACGGAGACGAGACACGGAGATAAGCCCCGCCCCTCGCGGAGCATCTCGACGCTCATGGCGAGAACACGGTGAACGGTCGAGCGAGTAAACTCACGCGTTTTGGGCGACGCGAAAAATAGTTTCGCTTTTGGTGTGAAGGCTTCTTGAGGGTTAGGCCTTAGGGTTAGGATTTAGGGTTAGGCCTTAGAGTTAGGGTTAGGCCTTAGGGTTAGGACTTAGGGTTAGGCCTTAGGGTTAGGGTTAGGCCTTAGGGTTAGGATTTAGGGTTAGGCCTTAGAGTTAGGGTTAGGCCTTAGGGTTAGGCCTTAGGGTTAGGCCTTAGGGTTAGGCCTTAGGTCCCCCACACGTGGAGTCACAGTTTCATCTCTCCTGTCCTCTAGAACTATTCAAGGCTGAGATCCGACAACTCACAGGAGAACAAACAACTATTATCTAACTAAACGCGACGCTTCACAAAGAGAGACAACATGACATCTATTGTTCATCTGGTCACATGACATCTATTGTTCATCTGTTCACATGACATCTATTGTTCATCTGTTCACATGACATCTATTGTTCATCTGGTCACATGACATCTATTGTTCATCTGTTCACATGACATCTATTGTTCATCTGTTCACATGACATCTATTGTTCATCTAGTCACATGACATCTAGTGTTCAGCTGGTCACATGACATCTATTGTTCATCTGTTCACATGACATCTATTGTTCATCTAGTCACATGACATCTATTGTTCATCTGGTCACATGACATCTATTGTTCATCTAGTCTCATGACATCTATTGTTCATCTAGTCACATGACATCTATTGTTCATCTGGTCACATGACATCTATTGTTCATCTGGTCACATGACATCTATTGTTCATCTAGTCACATGACATCTATTGTTCATCTGGTCACATGACATCTATTGTTCATCTAGTCACATGACATCTATTGTTCATCTGGTCACATGACATCTATTGTTCATCTGGTCACATGACATCTATTGTTCATCTGGTCACATGACATCTATTGTTCATCTAGTCACATGACATCTATTGTTCATCTGGTCACATGACATCTATTGTTCATCTAGTCACATGACATCTATTGTTCATCTAGTCTCATGACATCTATTGTTCATCTGGTCACATGACATCTATTGTTTATCTGGTCACATGACATCTATTGGTCACCTGGTCACATGACATCTATTGTTCATCTGGTCACATGACATCTATTGTTCATCTGGTCACATGACAACTATTGTTCATCTGGTCACATGACATCTATTGTTCATCTGGTCACATGACATCTATTGTTCATCTGTTCACATGACATCTATTGTTCATCTGGTCACATGACATCTATTGTTCATCTGGTCACATGACATCTATTGTTCATCTAGTCACATGACATCTATTGTTCACCTGGTCACATGACATCTATTGTTCATCTGGTCACATGACATCTATTGTTCATCTGGTCACATGACAACTATTGTTCATCTGGTCACATGACATCTATTGTTCATCTGGTCACATGACATCTATTGTTCATCTGTTCACATGACATCTATTGTTCATCTGGTCACATGACATCTATTGTTCATCTGGTCACATCTATTGTTCATCTGGTCACATGACATCTATTGTTCACCTGGTCACATGACATCTATTGTTCATCTGGTCACATGACATCTATTGTTCATCTAGTCACATGACATCTATTGTTCACCTGGTCACATGACATCTATTGTTCATCTGGTCACATGACATCTATTGTTCATCTGGTCACATGACAACTATTGTTCATCTGGTCACATGACATCTATTGTTCATCTGGTCACATGACATCTATTGTTCATCTGTTCACATGACATCTATTGTTCATCTGGTCACATGACATCTATTGTTCATCTGGTCACATCTATTGTTCATCTGGTCACATGACATCTATTGTTCACCTGGTCACATGACATCTATTGTTCACCTGGTCACATGATATCTATTGTTCATCTGGTCACATGACATCTATTGTTCATCTAGTCACATGACATCTATTGTTCATCTGGTCACATGACTCTCTGGCTCTCTCCGAAGGCGGTCGCATTTTTTCTCTCCCTCCCCCTTCCCATGATCTTCCCTTCCCTGCTTGGCTTCTCTCGTCATGTCTTGTTTGTCTCTATACTGGAGAGACTCTCTACGCATCGCTCTTCGAACTAAAAACCATGGACGTAATCAACTGGTCCTTAAACGCAATTGACACCATCTTCTCGACGAGAAGCTCGGGTTCGGGGGAACCTGCCTGTCCTGCTGGGACGAATGTTGCTGGATACACGATGGACGCGTGGGGGAAGTGGCGGGTCTTGTGCCTAGCACCACTCTCCGTGGAGGACGAGAAGACATCTACCTATTCGGAACTATGATTACAGGATTTCTGCTGTTTGGATTTGGCGCTGCCCTGGCTTATCGGAAAATTAAGGAAACGGTGACAGCTGTAAAAGCCCCTAAGGCTGCCCGACATGATTGACGCGTTGGGTAGAGTTGTTGGCACTCAGACTGTGGCATTAAACCGCCAGAATGATAACATCGTGGAGAAGCTGACGGCTCTGCAAATGAAAGTGGATCGATTTGAAATTCTATTGGCAAACGGGAGGAAGATGGAGGAATAGTGGTTGCGCAAAAATGCAGCTACTGGAAGACCAAACAATCCCAATCTTATCTGCTGGGCTCCCTTACCCGGACGGGCCTTGGCCAAGGCCGGTACTGGGAAAACAACTCCCCCGGAGATCACTGAAAAGAGAATCTCTCTCATTCCTTCCCCTATCCACAGACACCTGTGGTTGTTTTCTCCCCAGGACCCTTCAAGGCTATCTCCATGGCAACGACCATCTTGCGGACTGAGAACTCTGTCTGTTGTGGCCTGGGGGAGGACGACATACCAGAACACGCACACGAACTTTCAATAATACTGATTCGCATTCACTACCCCCTCCCCATCCCACGCCTTCGCCTGCTTTTCACCCCAGTGTGACCGGACGGGCTGTGCTGGCGCTGCTGTGTTGGCGCGGACCGCTGGCTGCTTGTCGGTGCTGGTTACCTTCTGCCCCAATGGATGGGCTTAGATCACCCAGTTGTTGGATTACCTCCCTCCCCTTCCTACTCGTTGCAAGTCATGTCTAAAATGTATGTGCTTATGTGCTAAGGTGTTTTTTTCCTGCTCCCACACTGTACCCCTCTCGGGGCATAGTCGGGGGGTTGGTGTTTTTTCTCGCCTTCTTCCCTCATGTTATGCTGTAATCTTTCATCCACCTTTCTTGTAATTTCGATGCTTTTGTACCTGTACTCTGGCAAACGACAAATAAATATATCAATCAATCATCAATCAATGACATCTATTGTTCATCTGGTCACATGACATCTATTGTTCATCTAGTCACATGACATCTATTGTTCATCTGGTCACATGACATCTATTGTTCATCTGGTCACATGACATCTATTGTTCATCTAGTCACATGACATCCATTGTTCATCTGGTCACATGACATCTATTGATCCTCCTCAGTTCTCTCCTGAAGGTTTTTTTATAACGTGTTTCCACCTGAAAGGGTTTTTTCTATTTCTTTGTCATTGTTCCTGATTTGGGTTAGAGGCCAAAGGTCAAAGGTCAGGGATGTCTATGTGTACAGGCTAATTTGTAACATTGGGCTCTACAAAAAGAACTGGATCGAGTGTGTTTCCTGTTCTAGTCCTGTATGTATTGTGATGTTTTATTGTAGTCTAATGTTGTTTATTTGCAATCGATGTTTTAATCTTCCAATATCTTGTAACATAAATATCCGCATTAACATAAATGTAACGCAGATATTTGTGTTCACATTTTATCTCAACTTGATGCACTAGAGTTCAATCTTAGGTGAAATGCAGAAATTTAGGAACAATAAAATAGAATTGAATAAAATAAAATAGAATTGAATAAAATAAAATAGAATTGAATAAAATAAAATAGAATAAAATGCAAAAAAACCGGAATAATGTTCTATTTCATCCTTCCTGACCGCCAGAGGCGGTTCTTAGCACTGGATATCTTCCGTCTTGCGCATAGCAGGTCGAGTATTAATAACGACAAAGTCACCCGTGACCTCGGATGACCCGCCCACCGGGTATAAGTTCCGGTGTCATCCCGAGATCAGTTCTTTTTCATCTTCTCGCAAATGCAGGCTAACGGAATTACTACGTTAGCATCAGCTAAAGCTGAAGTTGAACTGAAGCTCGTCGCGGGGAGCCTTGTGACCAAATGGTCGGAGTTGCGATCCGTCGCCCTCCAGAGGCTGCGACGAGCTCTCCTCCGAGGAGGAGGACGTTGCATTCTCTACGGCGGACCGGAGAACGCACGGGTTTTTCTCGGTCTTCACCAGAGCACCTTCACCGCGAAGCTTCAATCGGGTGAGATCGAATACAATTGTTGTCTATGACGGCATATCCCACAGGAGCAGAGCTCTCGTTCCTGCTAACTGTGTGCTAACGAGAGCGCGTCCGCTCGGTGTCGCCAGGCTGCTACACCGGCGCGACCGGCTCTCTGTAGCGGTGGGATAGCGTGTGTGTTGACTATGGTAGCATTGCCGCCGTGCATAGCTAGCAGAGTGTGTCCACTCAGGCTAACGGAGCCTACGCTAAATCCGACAGCTACCTCCTGTTCCACAGGACCTCGGCCCAAGTAGCGGAGCGCTCTCGCTCAGGCTACTGTGGGCGATTACAGCGCTAACGAGAGCGCGTCCGCTCGTTGCGGCTGGATGCCACACTGCTACACTGCTACCGGCTTCCAGTGAGCAGAGCGTCCCGCTCAGGCTCACCGGGGGGACGCTAGGGAGGCTATAAGTCGATACTGATGCATACGTGCACATGTACCTCCATGACATCGCCGTTGTTGCAGCTAGCAGAGCGTCTCCACTCAGGCTGCCACGCTAATGCTGACAGACCAGAGGAGTGAAGTGTGTCCTCACTCTCTCACTAGACATGCTGGGTTCTGACCCGTGCTCACGGGATCAGCGTCTACAGTAGCGCAGAGCTCTCGCTCAGGCTTACTGGGAGGACACCAGTAAGTACAGTGGCCATACTAGTGGAGAGGGTCCTCGAAGAGACCTGCCCTCTCACTACGACTGTTTCCACAGGACCTGCTCCCCCGTAGCACAGGCCTTCGCCCAGGCTACTCGTGGGATGCTTGTAATCACAGCTACTGTACTAGTCAAGCGTGTCCTCACTTCCTCTCTCTAGAGAGGCTGTTCTCTAGACCGCTTTCTAAACTGTCTCCACGGTACCCGTTTCCACAGTAACAGAGTGCTCTCGCTTAAGTTTACTGATAGGACACCAGTAATCACAGCTACTGTATTGAAGAGGTGTCCTCGCTCTAGACGGACTGTCTCTGTCCTGCTCCACAGGACCTGGGCCACAGTAGCGGAGTGCTACTGCTGCGACCCTAGCTGCTACAGCTACCGTACTAGTGAGGGCAGTGGTGGCTGATACCCTCACTAGACGGGCTGTCTCCGTCCTGCTCCACAGGACCTGGGCCACAGTAGCAGAGTCCTACTGCTGCGACCCCCAGCAGCTACAGCTACCGTACGAGTGAGGGCAGCGTTACGCTCTCCCCTCACTAGACGGGCTGTCTCTGTCCTGCTCCACAGGACCTGCGCTGCAGTAGCGGAGTGCGCTCGCTCTAGCTCCTGCTAGCACCCCAACAGACAGGTCAGGTCAGCTCCAGGCCAGCCGACCAGTTGCAAGGGTATCCTCAGGGAAGGGGTCCGCCCCACCGGGAGGTCGCCACAGCAGACTCCCGCCTCTCAAGGTGGGGCGCAGTCTGGCGGTACAGGACTTCCAGAGGACAGTCTATTCGCGACACTTGGGTCTGGAGCCACAGGCCATGCACCTAGCGCTCAAACAGTTCCTGCCATACTTGGGAGGGAATATGTACTTGTTGGGCGAGACATCGCCTCAACCACGTGTTGACTTGAACCTCCAGGGGTCTCTAGGGCTGCAGAGCTGCTACGGAGCTCCCGTGCCCTTCTGACTTTTCTTACTCCGGTAATCCTTCACCTGACCAATGGTCGGGCGAGATATCGACCAGGAGAACGGAACCAGGGCGTTCCCCACATTTCCGCTGATCTTGCCAACTACTCGGGGTCTTCAACAGGGCCACCGAATTTTGCTGGTGGCCCCCTTGCGTCCAGCCAGGACTTGGTTCCCCTGGCTGCACAGACTTCGCTGTGAGACGCCACAGTGCCTCGCTGACATGCGGGACCCCTAGCACAGCTAGATGGTGGGACCTGCCATCCCAATCCCGGCCGTGCCCAACAAAGGGCTTGGCCGCAGGAGAGCAGAAGCAGCTGAACAGAATCAGTCCAAAGGACTATTCTAAACGCCAGAGTGCTATCCGTCTACAAGACATGTGCAGATCGAAGCCGCTTCCCGACCAGCGGACGGAGGGACCCAGTACGGTGCCTCGTGCCTACGGTACTCACGCCTCCGTCATCCCTTCGAACCCTTGGCAGAGGCAGAGCTGTGGTTGCTGTCGGCAAAGACCTTTCATCCTTGCCATAACTGCGGCAGAGCAAGTAGGCAAGCTACACGCCCTGTCGGTCAATGAGCCTTGTCTGAGGGGAACTCGGAGGGCTCGGGTGTCACACTGCGGCCTAAGGCAGTGGCTTCCCCCAAAGGTGCTGGCACGCTCGGGTCTCAACCAGCCTGTCCAGCCTGCACAGCTTGACCACCATAACTAGTCAGTTAGGGTGGATCTAAGAAGGGCTATGCCACTGCAGAACAGTGCCTGTTCCACTAGATAGTGGAGGCCATTGCCTGTGCATAGGTGGTGAACGTCCGTGCTCTGCCATCCAGAGCAGGGTGTTCTACCAACAGCGTTCCCACATCACGGGCGACCCTGAGAGGTATGCCTGTAGGGAATATAGGTGTATATGTATGCAACAGCCTCAGGGGCATCGTTGAGCACATTCACCAGAGACTACAGAGTGAACGGGAACACCCTCCATGCATTGCAGGTGGTTCTCCGTCCAGATCCTCTGCTTGAGTCATATGAGGTAGTTTCCTTGGGATTCCTCGTGACTCTGTTGATATAAGTCATCCAGTGCTAAGCACCGCCTCTGGCGGTCAGGAAGGATGAAATAGAACGCAAGTTACGTATGTAACTATGGTTCTATGAATCCTGGATGACCGCCAGAGTTCTTGGTCACTCGGAATCTCGTGAGTTCGCGAGAAGATTCCGTAGAACTGATCTCGGGATGACACCGGAACTTATACCCGGTGGGCGGGTCATCCGAGGTCACGGGTGACTTTGTCGTTATTAATACTCGACCTGCTATGCGCAAGACGGAAGATATCCAGTGCTAAGCACCGCCTCTGGCGGTCATCCAGGATTCATAGAACCATAGTTACATACGTAACTTGCGTTTACATGGGAGTGCTGTTCTTCATTCTCTTCTTCGTCCTCTTCATCATCATTGTCACGGATCTCAAAGTCGGACTCAGCCTCGGCGATCGGGACCGTCAGACAGGGAATGATGTCATCGTTGTTTGTCAGGTTGCCATGGTTACAGTCGAGGTTCTTGACCTCTGGCCCCGCCTGGCTTGAGGTCACAAAGGTCAAAGGTAAGATCACCTTCGTCGTCCGATTGTCTTCCTCACTGTCGACCGCTAACGAGGAAATTCACAAATATGAAAAACCAGTTAGTCAAAATACATTCAGTCATGAATTCATGATTTAAAGAACTTCAACGGTTTGAAATCATAGTGAATATTTAATCTGAATATAAACAATCAAAACACCTGAAACAATCAATACATAGAGTATCTGCTGTAGTACCAGGTCTGGTCCCACCGATGTGGTCTGGGTCTACGTGGTTCTTCTTTCCAGTGATAGTCCAGATCTGTTCCAGGATCCAAGACGCAGCCCGACTGATCCGGTTCATGGCGATCTGCAGGTTGTTCTCCCCCTCGTCTTCTGGAGCCGCCAGGTTACTGAAAGAGCTCAGCAGCAGGGCCAGGAACAGGTTCAGGACCTGAAACGAGACCAGGAACAGGTTCAGGACCTGAAACGAGACCAGGGACCGGTTCAGGACCTGAAACGAGACCAGGAACAGGTTCAGGACCTGAAACGAGACCAGGAACAGGTTCAGGACCTGAAACGAGACCAGGGACAGGTTCAGGACCTGAAACGAGACCAGGGACAGGTTCAGGACCTGAAACGTGACCAGGGACAGGTTCAGGACCTGAAACGAGACCAGGGACCGGTTCAGGACCTGAAACGAGACCAGGGACAGGTTCAGGACCTGAAACGTGATCAGGGACAGGTTCAGGACCTGAAACGAGACCAGGGACAGGTTCAGGACCTGAAACGTGACTGTAAAGAATATATATTATAGCTTAGCACAGCCTAGTATTGTTTGCATAAATATTATGTGTAAGATGGAAAACACTGAATGGAAGTTAAAATCTCCAGCGGAGCACTCTGGTGTCTGAGCTGATCTAAAGAAAGATAACAGTGACACCTAAGGAATGTTGATGTAAACCCCCCTTCTGCACTGCACTCATCAAAGAAGATGACTAGAGAAAGAGCTCATTGTATTCATAGTTTAGAAAGAGCAATCACAGTCCTTACCTCGTCGGGAGGATAGATAACAAGGGTCCAGATGGGGCCATTTATTCTCTTTTTTGGACACTTTAAGCCCTCACTGTCTCTCCTCACTGACCCCCCCCTTCACCGATCCCCCTCACACGCACACACTCACACGTGGGAAGAAGCCCCCCCCGGTGTGTGGACGACCTTCGGAGAAGATCCAGGCCTCATCCCTGAAGAGATAAGGCCCGAAGGAAGTCTTCTTACAAGAGAGGGACTATTAAATCAACTACCTCCCCTTCTCTCTTTTCCTTTCACAACATATGAACGCATTGGCAGACCACAAGAACCAATGAAGGAGCAACAACGGCGGAAGTAGAGAAACAAGGGCCAATGAGAAAACCCCACCCCTTATCTCCTGACCAATCAGAACTGGTCCGTTCGGGTATTTAAAATGGCCGAACACTCCGAACCGGCATCCCTTCTCCAGCCCTGAAGCCATTGGTAACAGGTTTGGATTTGGGTCCATGCGCATGATTGTCTATTTTGTATCCTGATTTTGAATAAACGCTTTATAGATTTAAAGTAGAAGTCTACCGCTCTTTCCTCCAGTGAGTGTCGTCCAGGTGGTGTGTCGCTGTCCAACTCTAACATGACCAGGGACAGGTTCAGGACCTGAAACGAGACCAGGGACCGGTTCAGGACCTGAAACGAGACCAGGGACAGGTTCAGGACCTGAAACGAGACCAGGGACCGGTTCAGGACCTGAAACGAGACCAGGGACAGGTTCTAGACCTGAAACGAGACCAGGGACAGGTTCAGGACCTGAAACGAGACCAGGAACAGGTTCAGGACCTGAAACGAGACCAGGGACAGGTTCAGGACCTGAAACGAGACCAGGGACAGGTTCAGGACCTGAAACGAGACCAGGGACAGGTTCAGGACCTGAAACGAGACCAGGGACAGGTTCAGGACCTGAAACGAGACCAGGGACAGGTTCTAGACCTGAAACGAGACCAGGGACAGGTTCAGGACCTGAAACGAGACCAGGGACAGGTTCAGGACCTGAAACGAGACCAGGGACAGGTTCAGGACCTGAAACGAGACCAGGGACAGGTTCAGGACCTGAAACGTGACCAGGGACAGGTTCAGGACCTGAAACGAGACCAGGGACAGGTTCAGGACCTGAAACGAGACCAGGGACAGGTTCAGGACCTGAAACGAGACCAGGGACAGGTTCTAGACCTGAAACGAGACCAGGGACAGGTTCAGGACCTGAAACGAGACCAGGGACAGGTTCTAGACCTGAAACGAGACCAGGGACAGGTTCAGGACCTGAAACGAGACCAGGGACAGGTTCAGGACCTGAAACGAGACCAGGGACAGGTTCAGGACCTGAAACGAGACCAGGGACAGGTTCAGGACCTGAAACGTGACCAGGGACAGGTTCAGGACCTGAAACGAGACCAGGGACAGGTTCAGGACCTGAAACGAGACCAGGGACAGGTTCTAGACCTGAAACGAGACCAGGGACAGGTTCAGGACCTGAAACGAGACCAGGGACAGGTTCAGGACCTAAAACGAGACCAGGGACAGGTTCAGAACCTGAAACGAGACCAGGGACAGGTTCAGGACCTGAAACGAGACCAGGGACAGGTTCAGGACCTGAAACGAGACCAGGGACAGGTTCAGGACCTGAAACGAGACCAGGGACAGGTTCAGGACCTGAAACGAGACCAGGGACCGGTTCAGGACCTGAAACGAGACCAGGGACAGGTTCAGGACCTGAAACGAGACCAGGGACAGGTTCTAGACCTGAAACGAGACCAGGGACAGGTTCTAGACCTGAAACGAGACCAGGGACAGGTTCTAGACCTGAAACGTGACCAGGGACAGGTTCAGGACCTGAAACGAGACCAGGGACAGGTTCAGGACCTGAAACGAGACCAGGGACAGGTTCAGGACCTAAAACGAGACCAGGGACAGGTTCAGGACCTGAAACGAGACCAGGGACCGGTTCAGGACCTGAAACGAGACCAGGAACAGGTTCAGGACCTGAAACGTGACCAGGGACAGGTTCTAGACCTGAAACGAGACCAGGAACAGGTTCAGGACCTGAAACGAGACCAGGGACAGGTTCAGGACCTGAAACGAGACCAGGGACCGGTTCAGCTCCTGAAACGAGACCAGGGACAGGTTCAGGACCTGAAACGAGACCAGGGACAGGTTCAGGACCTGAAACGAGACCAGGGACAGGTTCAGGACCTAAAACGAGACCAGGGACAGGTTCTAGACCTGAAACGAGACCAGGGACAGGTTCAGGACCTGAAACGAGACCAGGGACAGATTCAGGACCTGAAACGTGACCAGGGACAGGTTCAGGACCTGAAACGAGACCAGGGACAGGTTCAGGACCTAAAACGAGACCAGGGACAGGTTCTAGACCTGAAACGAGACCAGGGACAGGTTCAGGACCTGAAACGAGACCAGGGACAGGTTCAGGACCTGAAACGAGACCAGGGACAGGTTCTAGACCTGAAACGAGACCAGGGACAGGTTCAGGACCTGAAACGAGACCAGGGACAGGTTCAGGACCTGAAACGAGACCAGGGACAGGTTCAGGACCTGAAACGAGACCAGGGACAGGTTCTAGACCTGAAACGAGACCAGGGACAGGTTCAGGACCTGAAACGAGACCAGGGACAGGTTCAGGACCTGAAACGAGACCAGGGACAGGTTCTAGACCTGAAACGAGACCAGGGACAGGTTCTAGACCTGAAACGAGACCAGGGACAGGTTCAGGACCTGAAACGAGACCAGGGACAGGTTCTAGACCTGAAACGAGACCAGGGACAGGTTCTAGACCTGAAACGTGACCAGGGACAGGTTCAGGACCTGAAACGAGACCAGGGACCGGTTCAGGACCTGAAACGAGACCAGGGACAGGTTCAGGACCTGAAACGAGACCAGGGACAGGTTCAGGACCTGAAACGAGACCAGGGACAGGTTCTAGACCTGAAACGAGACCAGGGACAGGTTCAGGACCTGAAACGAGACCAGGGACAGGTTCAGGACCTGAAACGAGACCAGGGACAGGTTCAGGACCTGAAACGAGACCAGGGACAGGTTCAGGACCTAAAACGTGACCAGGGACAGGTTCTAGACCTGAAACGTGACCAGGGACAGGTTCAGGACCTGAAACGAGACCAGGGACAGGTTCAGGACCTGAAACGAGACCAGGGACAGGTTCAGGACCTGAAACGAGACCAGGAACAGGTTCAGGACCTGAAACGAGACCAGGAACAGGTTCAGGACCTGAAACGAGACCAGGGACAGGTTCTAGACCTGAAACGAGACCAGGGACAGGTTCAGGACCTGAAACGAGACCAGGGACAGGTTCAGGACCTAAAACGTGACCAGGGACAGGTTCTAGACCTGAAACGTGACCAGGGACAGGTTCAGGACCTAAAACGAGACCAGGGACAGGTTCAGGACCTAAAACGTGACCAGGGACAGGTTCTAGACCTGAAACGTGACCAGGGACAGGTTCAGGACCTGAAACGAGACCAGGAACAGGTTCAGGACCTGAAACGTGACCAGGGACAGGTTCAGGACCTGAAACGAGACCAGGAACAGGTTCAGGACCTAAAACGTGACCAGGGACAGGTTCTAGACCTGAAACGTGACCAGGGACAGGTTCTAGACCTGAAACGTGACCAGGGACAGGTTCTAGACCTGAAACGAGACCAGGGACAGGTTCAGGACCTGAAACGAGACCAGGAACAGGTTCAGGACCTAAAACGTGACCAGGGACAGGTTCTAGACCTGAAACGTGACCAGGGACAGGTTCAGGACCTGAAACGAGACCAGGGACAGGTTCAGGACCTGAAACGAGACCAGGGACAGGTTCAGGACCTGAAACGAGACCAGGGACAGGTTCAGGACCTGAAACGAGACCAGGGCTAGATGCAGGACCTGGACTTTGATTTGTTTAGAACTGTCAGACCTGGTTTTCAGTTTCTGTGTTCCCCATCAAGCTTGACCCCCAACCTTTGACCCCAGACCTCGATCAGTTTGCTGCGACAGCGGGCCGGATGGAGGCCTACAATACTGAACCCAGACAGAACCTGTACTGCACTGCACTCTGGGTAATACTCCCCTCAATCACAATCACAAGCTCATTGAGCCGGAACACAGTGAGTGGATCAGGCTCCTGTGGTCGGAGAACTCGGGTTACACCTTCGTAACCATCGGCCTAACACCACGAGGAAGAGACGGCAATGTGTTGGGAGAGCGATGAGTTATTGTCGTCATGGCGACGGTCATCCACAGACGAGGCCAGTGTATCAGCAGGATGGCCATGAAGAGGACCTCCGCCCTCAGGCAGCACTCAGCCGGCCTGCAGCTCCTCCCTCTTCAGTGAACAAGAGCCCAAGAGAAAAAGACGAGCCGAGTCATGCTTAGCTTAGCGGTGGACCTCCGGAACCAGTGATCAATAAACGGGGCCGGTCACACTCAGGCACTCTAAACATAGACACATGCTTCGTATCTTTGTGAAGACAGGGACTCACCACCAGGTTTCCGATAACAAGGACCATCATGAAGACGATCAGACACATGGTCTGACCCGAGACCTCCATGCAGTCCCACATGGTCTCAATCCACTCGCCACACAGGACCCTGAATATGATGAGGAAGGCGTGGAAGAAGTCGTACATGTGCCAGCGGGGGAGTTCGCAGTCAAGTGCGATGCGACAGACGCAGTCTTTGTAGTTCTTCCCAAAAACCTGCATGCCCACAACAGCGAAGATGAAGACGATGATGGCCAGGACCAGAGTCAGGTTCCCCAGAGCACCCACCGAGTTCCCGATGATCTTTATCAACATGTTGAGGGTCGGCCACGACTTCGCCAGCTTAAACACTCGCATCTGGACATGAGTCAGGCAGGAGAACAGGTGAGAAGACAGACAGGTAGACAGGTAGGCAGACAGACAGGCAGACAGACAGGTAGACAGGCAGACAGACAGGCAGACAGACAGGTAGACAGACAGGTAGACAGACAGACAGACAGGTAGACAGACAGGTAGATAGACAGACAGACAGACAGACAGGTAGACAGAGAGGTAGACAGACATGTAGACAGACAGACAGGTAGACAGAGAGGTAGACAGACAGGTAGACAGACAGGTAGATAGGGAGACAGACAGGTAGACAGGGAGACAGACAGGTAGACAGACGGGTAGACAGGTAGACAGACAGGCAGACAGACAGGTAGACAGACAGGTAGACAGACAGGTGGACAGACACGTAGACAGACAGGTAGACAGAGAGGTGGACAGACAGGTAGACATACAGGTAGACAGACAGGTAGACAGACATGTAGACAGAGAGGTAGACAGACAGGTAGACAGACAGGTAGACAGGGAGACAGACAGGTAGACAGGGAGGTAGACAGACAGGTAGACAGAGAGGTGGACAGACAGGTAGACAGACAGGTAGACAGAGAGGTAGACAGACAGGTAGACAGACAGGTAGACAGACAGGTAGACAGGGAGACAGACAGGTAGACAGAGAGGTGGACAGACAGGTAGACAGACAGGTAGACAGGTAGACAGACAGGTAGACAGGTAGACAGACAGGTAGACAGAGAGGTGGACAGACAGGTAGACAGACAGGTAGACAGACAGGTAGACAGACAGGTAGACAGAGAGGTAGACAGACAGGTAGACAGAGAGGTGGACAGACAGGTAGACAGAGAGGTGGACAGACAGGTAGACGTGTAGACAGACAGGTAGACAGTCAGGTAGACAGGGAGACAGACAGGTAGACAGGGAGGTAGACAGACATGTAGACAGACAGGTAGACAGAGAGGTGGAAAGACAGGTAGACAGACAGGTAGACAGAGAGGTGGACAGACAGGTAGACAGGGAGACAGACAGGTAGACAGACAGGTAGACAGACAGATAGACAGACAGGTAGACAGAGAGACAGACAGATAGACAGACAGGTAGACAGAGAGACAGACAGGTAGACAGGGAGACAGACAGGTAGACAGACAGGTAGACAGGTAGACAGACAGGGAGACAGAGAGGTGGACAGACAGGTAGACAGACAGGTAGACAGACGGGTAGACAGACAGGTAGACGGACAGGTAGACGGACAGGTAGACAGGTAGACAGACGGGTAGACAGACAGGTAGACAGAGAGGTGGACAGACAGGTAGACAGACAGGTAGACAGGGAGACAGACAGGTAGACAGGTAGACAGACAGGTAGACAGACAGGTAGACAGGTAGACGGACAGGTAGACAGGTAGACAGACGGGTAGACAGACAGGTAGACAGAGAGGTGGACAGACAGGTAGACAGACAGGTAGACAGACAGACAGGTAGTCAGACAGGTAGACAGACAGGTAGACAGGGAGACAGACAGGTAGACAGACAGACAGGTAGACAGACAGGTAGACAGGGAGACAGACAGGTAGACAGACAGACAGGTAGACAGACAGGTAGACAGACAGACAGGTAGACAGACAGGTAGACAGAGAGGCAGACAGACAGGTAGACAGAGAGGTGGACAGACAGGTAGACAGACAGGGAGACAGACAGGTAGACAGACAGGTAGACAGACAGGTAGACAGACAGGTAGACAGGTAGACAGACAGGTAGACAGGTAGACAGAGAGGTAGACAGACAGGTAGACAGACAGGCAGACAGGTAGACAGACAGGTAGACAGAGAGGTAGACAGACAGGTAGACAGACAGGTAGACAGACAGGTAGACAGAGAGGTAGACAGACAGGTAGACAGACAGGCAGACAGGTAGACAGACAGGTAGACAGGTAGACAGAGAGGTAGACAGACAGGTAGACAGTAATCTAATTGGTTTTAAAACTCAAATAAGTGATGATAATTCACACTGACCAATCGGAAGGAGCGCAGCACAGATAGGCCCTGAACGTTGGCCAATCCCAGCTCTACCAGACTCATGGTGACGATGATGCTGTCAAAGATGTTCCAGCCCACCTGCAGCCATGGCAACAGAACAATCACACACACGTCACCGTGGAAGCAGCTGCCAATCATCCCGCTGAGCTGAGCTGCAGCCACAAAGTCAAACAATCGGGTCTTTTGCCTTTTTCAACCTTTTTATTGAGCTCGATTTCAAATGTCATGAGGTGAAAGAACTTCGGAAAAGTCGTTGACCGCAGAACAGAAAACAGACGGGCTCTGACCTGGAAGTAGTAGTACGGGTCCATGGCCACAAGTTTTAGGACCATCTCAGCTGTGAAGATCCCTGTGAAGACCTGAGGGGGGTCAGAGGTTAGCAGAAAAAGGCTGTTGAATGAACGGGGGTCGTGCCCTCGCGGTGCTCTCGGCCTGACAGAGTGACAACGGATGGCGGCCAATACACAAAAGAACATCATGAAAAATAAATCTCTTTTTTATAAAGATCTTTTCAATATTTTCAGTACTGTAATTTTCAGCCATGAACTCAGCAGCTATGACAAAAGACCATGATCATTCAGTCTCTAACGTTCTCTCTGCATCAACAAGGGAACAGGTCTTTGACTTCCATGAAGCAGTCACAGAACCTCAGAATGAGCCTGATTGGACACGCCTCATCTGGTGTTCCACTGATGGTTCTGTGATGGAATCATCTCCGGACTGTTGTTGTCTGTAATAATACAGGCGATGACATCATCGTGTTCTCTCATGCGAGCGGAGACCACGCCCCAAAACCAACCCACTCTCCGACTGACCAGATTTCCGACGCTCAGAAGCTCCTCGAACTCCTCCGTCATTGGATAATGCTCCATGGCCATGAAGACGGTGTTGAGGACGATACAGATGGTGATCCCGAGGTCGACGAACGGGTCCATGACGACGACGTAGAGGCAGCGCTTGAGCCGCCGCCAGCAGCCACAGCAGCTCCACTTCAGGAGGACGTCGGCCACCAGCACCGAGCACGGAGGACACGGCCGCTGGAGGCCTGCGAAGTCTGAGACACAAGGAGAGACCAAGCTGCAGCACGCCGCTGACCGCTAGAGGACAGCACGCCGCTGACCGCACGCCGCGGACCGCTAGAGGACAGCACGCCGCTGACCGCTAGAGGACAGCATGCCGCTGACCGCACGCCGCTGACCGCTAGAGGACAGCATGCCGCTGACCGCACGCCGCTGACCGCTAGAGGACAGCACGCCGCTGACCGCACGCCGCTGACCGCTAGAGGACAGCACGCCGCTGACCGCACGCCGCTGACCGCTAGAGGACAGCACGCCGCTGACCGCTAGAGGACAGCACGCCGCTGACCGCACGCCGCTGACCGCTAGAGGACAGCACGCCGCTGACCGCTAGAGGACAGCACGCCGCTGACCGCACGCCGCTGACCGCTAGAGGACAGCACGCCGCTGACCGCACGCCGCTGACCGCTAGAGGACAGCACGCCGCTGACCGTTAGAGGACATCACGCCGCTGACCGTTAGATGACATCACGCCACTGACCGTTAGATGACATCACGCCGCTGACCGTTAGATGACATCACGCCGCTGACCGATAGATGACATCACGCCACTGACCGTTAGATGACATCACGCCGCTGACCGTTAGATGACATCACGCCGCTGACCGTTAGATGACATCACGCCACTGACCGTTAGAGGACATCACGCCGCTGACCGTTAGAGGACATCACGCTGCTGACCGTTAGAGGACATCACGCTGCTGACCGTTAGAGGACAGCATGCCGCTGACCGCATGCCGCTGACCGCTAGAGGACAGCATGCCGCTGACCGCACGCCGCTGACCGCTAGAGGACAGCATGCCGCTGACCGCACGCCGCTGACCGCTAGAGGACAGCACGCCGCTGACCGTTAGATGACATCACGCTGCTGACCGTTAGAGGACATCACGCTGCTGACCGTTAGAGGACATCACGCCGCTGACCGTTAGAGGACATCACGCTGCTGACCGTTAGAGGACATCACGCTGCTGACCGCTAGAGGACATCACGCCGCTGACCGTTAGATGACATCACGCTGCTGACCGTTAGAGGACATCACGCCGCTGACCGTTAGAGGACATCACGCTGCTGACCGTTAGATGACATCACGCTGCTGACCGTTAGAGGACATCACGCCGCTGACCGTTAGAGGACATCACGCTGCTGACCGTTAGATGACATCACGCTGCTGACCGTTAGATGACATCACGCTGCTGACCGTTAGAGGACATCACGCTGCTGACCGGTAGATGACATCACGCTGCTGACCGTTAGATGACATCACGCTGCTGACCGTTAGAGGACATCACGCTGCTGACCGTTAGATGACATCACGCTGCTGACCGTTAGAGGACATCACGCCGCTGACCGTTAGAGGACATCACGCTGCTGACCGTTAGAGGACATCACGCTGCTGACCGCTAGAGGACATCACGCCGCTGACCGTTAGATGACATCACGCTGCTGACCGTTAGAGGACATCACGCCGCTGACCGTTAGAGGACATCACGCTGCTGACCGTTAGATGACATCACGCTGCTGACCGTTAGAGGACATCACGCCGCTGACCGTTAGATGACATCACGCCGCTGACCGTTAGAGGACATCACGCTGCTGACCGTTAGAGGACATCACGCCGCTGACCGTTAGAGGACATCACGCTGCTGACCGTTAGATGACATCACGCTGCTGACCGTTAGAGGACATCACGCTGCTGACCGTTAGATGACATCACGCCGCTGACCGTTAGAGGACATCACGCTGCTGACCGTTAGAGGACATCACGCCGCTGACCATTAGATGACATCACGCTGCTGACCGCTAGAGGACATCACGCCGCTGACCGTTAGAGGACATCACGCTGCTGACCGTTAGAGGACATCACGCTGCTGACCGTTAGAGGACATCACGCTGCTGACCGCTAGAGGACATCACGCCGCTGACCGTTAGATGACATCACGCTGCTGACCGTTAGAGGACATCACGCCGCTGACCGTTAGATGACATCACGCTGCTGACCGCTAGAGGACATCACGCCGCTGACCGTTAGATGACATCACGCTGCTGACCGTTAGAGGACATCACGCTGCTGACCGTTAGAGGACATCACGCTGCTGACCGTTAGAGGACATCACGCTGCTGACCGTTAGAGGACATCACGCCGCTGACCGTTAGATGACATCACGCTGCTGACCGTTAGAGGACATCACACCGCTGACCGTTAGAGGACATCATGCTGCTGACCGTTAGAGGACATCACGCCGCTGACCGTTAGAGGACATCATGCCGCTGACCATTAGAGGACATCACGCCGCTGACCGTTAGAGGACATCACGCCGCTGACCGTTAGATGACATCACGCCGCTGACCGTTAGAGGACATCACGCCGCTGACCGTTAGAGGACATCACGCCGCTGACCGTTAGAGGACAGCACACCGCTGACCGTTAGAGGACATCACGCTGCTGACCGTTAGAGGACATCACGCCGCTGACCGTTAGAGGACATCACGCCGCTGACCGTTAGAGGACAGCACACTGCTGACCGTTAGAGGACAGCACACCGCTGACCGTTAGAGGACATCACGCTGCTGACCGTTAGAGGACATCACAGTGCTGACCGTTAGAGGACAGCACACCGCTGACCGTTAGAGGACATCACGCCGCTGACCGTTAGAGGACATCACGCTGCTGACCGTTAGAGGACATCACGCCGCTGACCGTTAGAGGACATCACGCTGCTGACCGTTAGAGGACATCACGCCGCTGACCGTTAGAGGACATCACACTGCTGACCGTTAGAGGACAGCACGCGCTGACCGTTAGAGGACATCACGCTGCTGACCGTTAGAGGACATCACGCCGCTGACCGTTAGAGGACATCACGCTGCTGACCGTTAGAGGACATCACGCCGCTGACCGTTAGAGGACATCACGCTGCTGACCGTTAGAGGACATCACGCCGCTGACCGTTAGATGACATCACGCCGCTGACCGTTAGAGGACATCACGCTGCTGACCGTTAGAGGACATCACGCCGCTGACCGTTAGAGGACATCACGCTGCTGACCGTTAGAGGACATCACGCCGCTGACCATTAGAGGACATCACGCTGCTGACCGCTAGAGGACATCACGCCGCTGACCGTTAGAGGACATCACGCCGCTGACCGTTAGATGACATCACGCTGCTGACCGTTAGAGGACATCACGCCGCTGACCGTTAGATGACATCACGCCGCTGACCGTTAGATGACATCACGCCGCTGACCGTTAGATGACATCACGCCGCTGACCGTTAGATGACATCACGCCGCTGACCGTTAGATGACATCACGCTGCTGACCGTTAGATGACATCACGCTGCTGACCGTTAGAGGACATCACGCTGCTGACCGGTAGATGACATCACGCTGCTGACCGTTAGATGACATCACGCTGCTGACCGTTAGAGGACATCACGCCGCTGACCGTTAGAGGACATCACGCTGCTGACCGTTAGAGGACATCACGCTGCTGACCGTTAGAGGACATCACGCCGCTGACCGTTAGAGGACATCACGCTGCTGACCGTTAGAGGACATCACGCCGCTGACCGTTAGAGGACATCACGCTGCTGACCGTTAGATGACATCACGCTGCTGACCGTTAGAGGACATCACGCCGCTGACCGTTAGAGGACATCACGCTGCTGACCGTTAGAGGACATCACGCCGCTGACCGTTAGAGGACAGCACACTGCTGACCGTTAGAGGACATCACGCTGACCGTTAGAGTACACCACGCTGCTGACCGTTAGAGGACACCACGCCGCTGACCGTTAGAGGACATCACGCGCTGACCGTTAGAGGACATCACGCCGCTGACCGTTAGAGGACATCACGCTGACCGTTAGAGGACATCACGCCGCTGACCGTTAGAGGACATCACGCCGCTGACCGTTAGATGACATCACGCCGCTGACCGTTAGAGGACATCACGCCGCTGACCGTTAGAGGACATCACGCTGCTGACCGTTAGAGGACATCACGCCGCTGACCGTTAGAGGACATCACGCCGCTGACCGTTAGAGGACATCACGCTGCTGACCGTTAGAGGACATCACGCCGCTGACCGTTAGAGGACATCACGCCGCTGACCGTTAGAGGACATCACGCCGCTGACCGTTAGAGGACATCACGCTGCTGACCGTTAGAGGACATCACGCTGCTGACCGTTAGAGGACATCACGCTGCTGACCGTTAGAGGACATCACGCCGCTGACCGTTAGATGACATCACGCTGCTGACCGTTAGAGGACATCACGCTGCTGACCGTTAGATGACATCACGCCGCTGACCGTTAGAGGACATCACGCTGCTGACCGTTAGATGACATCACGCCGCTGACCGTTAGAGGACATCACGCCGCTGACCGTTAGATGACATCACGCTGCTGACCGTTAGAGGACATCACGCTGCTGACCGTTAGAGGACATCACGCTGACCGCTAGAGGACATCACGCCGCTGACCGTTAGAGGACATCACGCTGCTGACCGTTAGAGGACATCACGCTGCTGACCGTTAGAGGACATCACGCCGCTGACCGTTAGAGGACATCACGCTGCTGACCGTTAGAGGACATCACGCCGCTGACCGTTAGAGGACATCACGCTGCTGACCGTTAGAGGACATCACGCCGCTGACCGTTAGAGGACATCACGCCGCTGACCGTTAGAGGACATCACGCTGCTGACCGTTAGAGGACATCACGCTGCTGACCGTTAGAGGACATCACGCTGCTGACCGTTAGAGGACATCACGCCGCTGACCGTTAGAGGACATCACGCCGCTGACCGTTAGAGGACATCACGCCGCTGACCGTTAGAGGACATCACGCTGCTGACCGTTAGATGACATCACGCCGCTGACCGTTAGAGGACATCACGCCGCTGACCGTTAGAGGACATCACGCCGCTGACCGTTAGAGGACATCACGCTGCTGACCGTTAGAGGACATCACGCCGCTGACCGTTAGAGGACATCACGCTGCTGACCGTTAGATGACATCACGCCGCTGACCGTTAGAGGACATCACGCTGCTGACCGTTAGAGGACATCACAGCGCTGACCGTTAGAGGACATCACGCGCTGACCGTTAGAGGACATCACGCTGCTGACCGTTAGAGGACATCACGCGCTGACCGTTAGAGGACATCACGCCGCTGACCGTTAGAGGACATCACGCGCTGACCGTTAGAGGACATCACGCTGCTGACCGTTAGAGGACATCACGCCGCTGACCGTTAGAGGACATCACGCCGCTGACCGTTAGAGGACATCACGCGCTGACCGTTAGAGGACATCACGCCGCTGACCGTTAGAGGACATCACGCTGACGTTAGAGGACATCACGCTGCTGACCGTTAGAGGACATCACGCCGCTGACCGTTAGAGGACATCACGCTGCTGACCGTTAGAGGACATCACGCTGCTGACCGTTAGAGGACATCACGCCGCTGACCGTTAGAGGACATCACGCTGACCGTTAGATGACATCACGCTGACCGTTAGAGGACATCACGCCGCTGACCGTTAGAGGACATCACGCCGCTGACCGTTAGATGACATCACGCTGCTGACCGTTAGAGGACATCACGCCGCTGACCGTTAGATGACATCACGCCGCTGACCGTTAGAGGACATCACGCTGCTGACCGTTAGAGGACATCACGCCGCTGACCGTTAGATGACATCACGCCGCTGACCGTTAGAGGACATCACGCTGCTGACCGTTAGAGGACATCACGCCGCTGACCGTTAGAGGACATCACGCCGCTGACCGTTAGAGGACATCACGCCGCTGACCGTTAGAGGACATCACGCTGCTGACCGTTAGATGACATCACGCTGCTGACCGTTAGAGGACATCACGCCGCTGACCGTTAGAGGACATCACGCCGCTGACCGTTAGAGGACATCACGCTGCTGACCGTTAGAGGACATCACGCCGCTGACCGTTAGAGGACAGCACACCGCTGACCGTTAGAGGACATCACGCTGCTGACCGTTAGAGGACATCACGCTGCTGACCGTTAGAGGACATCACGCTGCTGACCGCTAGAGGACATCACGCTGCTGACCGTTAGAGGACATCACGCCGCTGACCGTTAGAGGACATCACGCCGCTGACCGTTAGAGGACATCACGCGCTGACCGTTAGAGGACATCACGCGCTGACCGTTAGAGGACATCACGCGCTGACCGTTAGAGGACATCACGCCGCTGACCGTTAGAGGACATCACGCCGCTGACCGTTAGAGGACATCACGCCGCTGACCGTTAGAGGACATCACGCTGCTGACCGTTAGAGGACATCACGCCGCTGACCGTTAGAGGACATCACGCCGCTGACCGTTAGAGGACATCACGCCGCTGACCGTTAGAGGACATCACGCCGCTGACCGTTAGAGGACATCACGCTGCTGACCGTTAGAGGACATCACGCTGCTGACCGCTAGAGGACATCACGCTGCTGACCGTTAGAGGACATCACGCCGCTGACCGTTAGAGGACATCACGCTGCTGACCGTTAGAGGACATCACGCCGCTGACCGTTAGAGGACATCACGCCGCTGACCGTTAGAGGACATCACGCTGACCGTTAGAGGACATCACGCTGCTGACCGTTAGAGGACATCACGCCGCTGACCGTTAGAGGACAGCACGCCGCTGACCGTTAGAGGACATCACGCTGCTGACCGTTAGAGGACAGCACACTGCTGACCGTTAGAGGACAGCACACCGCTGACCGTTAGAGGACATCACGCCGCTGACCGTTAGAGGACATCACGCTGCTGACCGTTAGAGGACATCACGCCGCTGACCGTTAGAGGACATCACGCTGCTGACCGTTAGAGGACATCACGCCGCTGACCGTTAGAGGACATCACCGCTGACCGTTAGAGGACATCACGCGCTGACCGTTAGAGGACATCACGCGCTGACCGTTAGAGGACATCACGCTGACCGTTAGAGGACATCACGCCGCTGACCGTTAGAGGACATCACGCTGCTGACCGTTAGAGGACATCACGCGCTGACCGTTAGAGGACATCCGCTGACCGTTAGAGGACATCACGCCGCTGACCGTTAGAGGACATCACGCTGCTGACCGTTAGAGGACATCACGCCGCTGACCGTTAGAGGACATCACGCTGCTGACCGTTAGAGGACATCACCGCTGACCGTTAGAGGACATCACGCCGCTGACCGTTAGAGGACATCACGCGCTGACCGTTAGAGGACATCACGCTGCTGACCGTTAGAGGACATCACGCTGCTGACCGTTAGAGGACATCACGCGCTGACCGTTAGAGGACATCACGCCGCTGACCGTTAGAGGACATCACGCTGACCGTTAGAGGACATCACGCTGCTGACCGTTAGAGGACATCACGCCGCTGACCGTTAGAGGACATCACGCCGCTGACCGTTAGAGGACATCACGCCGCTGACCGTTAGAGGACATCACGCCGCTGACCGTTAGAGGACATCACGCTGCTGACCGTTAGAGGACATCACGCTGCTGACCGTTAGAGGACATCACGCCGCTGACCGTTAGAGGACAGCACGCCGCTGACCGTTAGAGGACATCACGCTGCTGACCGTTAGAGGACAGCACACCGCTGACCGTTAGAGGACATCACGCTGCTGACCGTTAGAGGACATCACGCTGCTGACCGTTAGAGGACATCACGCCGCTGACCGTTAGATGACATCACGCTGCTGACCGTTAGAGGACATCACGCCGCTGACCGTTAGAGGACATCACGCCGCTGACCGTTAGAGGACATCACCGCTGACCGTTAGAGGACATCACGCTGCTGACCGTTAGAGGACATCACGCCGCTGACCGTTAGAGGACATCACGCCGCTGACCGTTAGAGGACATCACGCCGCTGACCGTTAGAGGACATCACGCTGCTGACCGTTAGAGGACATCACACCGCTGACCGTTAGAGGACATCACGCTGCTGACCGCTAGAGGACATCACGCTGCTGACCGTTAGAGGACATCACGCCGCTGACCGTTAGATGACATCACGCTGCTGACCGTTAGAGGACATCACGCCGCTGACCGTTAGAGGACATCACGCCGCTGACCGTTAGAGGACATCACGCCGCTGACCGTTAGAGGACATCACGCCGCTGACCGTTAGAGGACATCACGCCGCTGACCGTTAGATGACATCACGCCGCTGACCGTTAGAGGACATCACGCTGCTGACCGTTAGAGGACATCACGCCGCTGACCGTTAGAGGACATCACGCCGCTGACCGTTAGAGGACATCACGCGCTGACCGTTAGAGGACATCACAGCGCTGACCGTTAGAGGACATCACGCTGCTGACCGTTAGAGGACATCACGCCGCTGACCGTTAGAGGACATCACGCTGCTGACCGTTAGAGGACATCACGCCGCTGACCGTTAGAGGACATCACGCTGCTGACCGTTAGATGACATCACGCGCTGACCGTTAGAGGACATCACGCGCTGACCGTTAGAGGACATCACGCCGCTGACCGTTAGAGGACATCACGCTGCTGTCCGTTAGATGACATCACGCCGCTGTCCGTTTGAGGACATCACGCCGCTGTCCGTTAGATGTCATCACGCCGCTGACCGTTAGAGGACATCACTCTGCTGCCCGTTAGAGGACAGCAAACCGCTGACCGTTAGAGGACATCACGCTGCTGACCGTTAGAGGACATCACGCTGCTGACCGTTAGAGGACATCACGCCGCTGACCGTTAGATGACATCACGCCGCTGACCGTTAGAGGACATCACGCTGCTGACCGTTAGAGGACATCACGCCGCTGACCGTTAGAGGACATCACGCCGCTGACCGTTAGAGGACATCACGCTGCTGACCGCTAGAGGACATCACGCTGCTGACCGTTAGAGGACATCACGCCGCTGACCGTTAGATGACATCACGCTGACCGTTAGATGACATCACGCCGCTGACCGTTAGAGGACATCACGCCGCTGACCGTTAGAGGACATCACGCCGCTGACCGTTAGAGGACATCACGCTGCTGACCGTTAGAGGACATCACGCCGCTGACCGTTAGAGGACATCACGCTGCTGACCGTTAGAGGACATCACGCCGCTGACCGTTAGAGGACATCACGCTGCTGACCGTTAGAGGACATCACGCCGCTGACCGTTAGAGGACATCACGCCGCTGACCGTTAGAGGACATCACGCTGCTGACCGTTAGAGGACATCACGCCGCTGACCGTTAGAGGACATCACGCCGCTGACCGTTAGAGGACATCACGCCGCTGACCGTTAGAGGACATCACGCTGACCGTTAGAGGACATCACGCTGCTGACCGTTAGAGGACATCACGCCGCTGACCGTTAGAGGACATCACGCCGCTGACCGTTAGAGGACATCACGCTGCTGACCGTTAGAGGACATCACGCTGCTGACCGTTAGAGGACATCACGCCGCTGACCGTTAGATGACATCACGCTGACCGTTAGAGGACATCACGCCGCTGACCGTTAGAGGACATCACGCTGCTGACCGTTAGATGACATCACGCCGCTGACCGTTAGAGGACATCACGCCGCTGACCGTTAGATGACATCACGCTGCTGACCGTTAGAGGACATCACGCTGCTGACCGTTAGATGACATCACGCCGCTGACCGTTAGAGGACATCACGCCGCTGACCGTTAGATGACATCACGCCGCTGACCGTTAGAGGACATCACGCTGCTGACCGTTAGAGGACATCACGCCGCTGACCGTTAGAGGACAGCACACTGCTGACCGTTAGAGGACAGCACACCGCTGACCGTTAGAGGACATCACGCTGCTGACCGTTAGAGGACATCACGCCGCTGACCGTTAGAGGACATCACGCCGCTGACCGTTAGAGGACATCACGCTGACCGTTAGAGGACATCACGCCGCTGACCGTTAGAGGACATCACGCCGCTGACCGTTAGAGGACAGCACGCCGCTGACCGTTAGAGGACATCACGCTGCTGACCGTTAGAGGACAGCACACCGCTGACCGTTAGAGGACATCACGCTGCTGACCGTTAGAGGACATCACGCCGCTGACCGTTAGAGGACAGCACGCTGACCGTTAGAGGACATCACGCTGCTGACCGTTAGAGGACATCACGACGCTGACCGTTAGAGGACATCACGCCGCTGACCGTTAGAGGACATCACGCTGCTGACCGTTAGAGGACATCACGCTGCTGACCGTTAGAGGACATCACGCCGCTGACCGTTAGAGGACATCACGCTGCTGACCGTTAGAGGACATCACGCTGCTGACCGCTAGAGGACATCACGCTGCTGACCGTTAGAGGACATCACGCCGCTGACCGTTAGAGGACATCACGCCGCTGACCGTTAGATGACATCACGCCGCTGACCGTTAGAGGACATCACGCTGCTGACCGTTAGAGGACATCACGCCGCTGACCGTTAGAGGACATCACGCTGCTGACCGTTAGAGGACATCACACCGCTGACCGTTAGAGGACATCACAGCGCTGACCGTTAGAGGACATCACGCTGACCGTTAGAGGACATCACGCCGCTGACCGTTAGAGGACATCACGCCGCTGACCGTTAGAGGACATCACGCCGCTGACCGTTAGAGGACATCACGCCGCTGACCGTTAGAGGACATCACGCCGCTGACCGTTAGAGGACATCACGCTGCTGACCGTTAGAGGACATCACGCCGCTGACCGTTAGAGGACATCACGCCGCTGACCGTTAGAGGACATCACGCTGCTGACCGTTAGAGGACATCACGCCGCTGACCGTTAGAGGACATCACGCTGCTGACCGTTAGAGGACATCACGCTGCTGACCGTTAGAGGACATCACGCTGCTGACCGTTAGAGGACATCACGCCGCTGACCGTTAGAGGACATCACGCTGCTGACCGTTAGAGGACATCACCGCTGACCGTTAGAGGACATCACGCCGCTGACCGTTAGAGGACATCACGCTGCTGACCGTTAGAGGACATCACGCTGCTGACCGCTAGAGGACATCACGCTGCTGACCGTTAGAGGACATCACGCTGCTGACCGTTAGAGGACATCACGCCGCTGACCGTTAGAGGACATCACGCTGCTGACCGTTAGAGGACATCACGCCGCTGACCGTTAGAGGACAGCACGCCGCTGACCGTTAGAGGACATCACGCCGCTGACCGTTAGAGGACATCACGCCGCTGACCGTTAGAGGACATCACGCTGCTGACCGTTAGAGGACATCACGCCGCTGACCGTTAGAGGACATCACGCCGCTGACCGTTAGAGGACATCACGCGCGCTGACCGTTAGAGGACATCACGCCGCTGACCGTTAGAGGACATCACGCTGCTGACCGTTAGAGGACATCACGCGCTGACCGTTAGAGGACATCACGCCGCTGACCGTTAGAGGACATCACGCTGCTGACCGTTAGAGGACATCACGCTGCTGACCGTTAGAGGACATCACGCGCTGACCGTTAGAGGACAGCACACCGCTGACCGTTAGAGGACATCACGCCGCTGACCGTTAGAGGACATCACGCTGCTGACCGTTAGAGGACAGCACCGCTGACCGTTAGAGGACATCACACTGCTGACCGTTAGAGGACAGCACGCCGCTGACCGTTAGAGGACATCACGCTGCTGACCGTTAGAGGACAGCACACTGCTGACCGTTAGAGGACATCACGCTGCTGACCGCTAGAGGACATCACGCTGCTGACCGTTAGAGGACATCACGCCGCTGACCGTTAGAGGACATCACGCTGCTGACCGTTAGAGGTCATCACAGTGCTGACCGTTAGAGGACATCACGCCGCTGACCGTTAGAGGACATCACGCTGCTGACCGTTAGAGGACATCACGCTGCTGACCGCTAGAGGACATCACGCGCTGACCGTTAGAGGACATCACGCCGCTGACCGTTAGAGGACATCACGCTGCTGACCGTTAGAGGACATCACGCCGCTGACCGTTAGAGGACATCACGCGCTGACCGTTAGAGGACAGCACGCCGCTGACCGTTAGAGGACATCACGCTGCTGACCGTTAGAGGACATCACGCGCTGACCGTTAGAGGACATCACGCCGCTGACCGTTAGAGGACATCGCTGCTGACCGTTAGAGGACATCACGCTGCTGACCGTTAGAGGACATCACGCGCTGACCGTTAGAGGACATCACGCCGCTGACCGTTAGAGGACATCACGCTGCTGACCGTTAGAGACACGCCGCTGACCGTTAGAGGACATCACGCTGACCGTTAGAGGACATCACGCCGCTGACCGTTAGAGGACATCACGCTGCTGACCGTTAGAGGACATCACGCTGCTGACCGTTAGAGGACATCACGCGCTGACCGTTAGAGGACATCACGCTGCTGACCGTTAGAGGACATCACGCTGACCGTTAGAGGACATCACGCTGCTGACCGTTAGAGGACATCACGCGCTGACCGTTAGAGGACATCACGCCGCTGACCGTTAGAGGACATCACCGCTGACCGTTAGAGGACATCACGCTGCTGACCGTTAGAGGACATCACGCGCTGACCGTTAGAGGACATCACGCCGCTGACCGTTAGATGACATCACGCGCTGACCGTTAGAGGACATCACGCTGCTGACCGTTAGAGGACATCACGCGCTGACCGTTAGAGGACATCACGCTGCTGACCGTTAGAGGACATCACGCTGCTGACCGTTAGAGGACATCACGCTGCTGACCGTTAGAGGACATCACGCTGCTGACCGTTAGAGGACATCACGCGCTGACCGTTAGAGGACATCACGCTGACCGTTAGAGGACATCACGCGCTGACCGTTAGAGGACATCACACTGCTGACCGTTAGAGGACAGCACGCCGCTGACCGTTAGAGGACATCACGCTGCTGACCGTTAGAGGACATCACGCTGCTGACCGTTAGAGGACATCACGCTGCTGACCGCTAGAGGACATCACGCTGCTGACCGTTAGAGGACATCACGCCGCTGACCGTTAGAGGACAGCACGCCGCTGACCGTTAGAGGACATCACGCTGCTGACCGTTAGAGGACATCACGCGCTGACCGTTAGAGGACATCACGCTGCTGACCGTTAGAGGACATCACGCGCTGACCGTTAGAGGACATCACGCCGCTGACCGTTGGAGGACATCTCCCTGCTGACCGTTAGAGGACATCACGCGCTGACCGTTAGAGGACATCACGCCGCTGACCGTTAGAGGACATCACGCCGCTGACCGTTAGAGGACATCACGCCGCTGACCGTTAGAGGACATCACGCGGCTGACCGTTAGAGGACATCACGCGCTGACCGTTAGAGGACATCACGCTGCTGACCGTTAGAGGACATCACGCCGCTGACCGTTAGAGGACATCACGCTGCTGACCGTTAGAGGACATCACGCCGCTGACCATTAGAGGACATCACGGCGCTGACCGTTAGAGGACATCACGCCGCTGACCGTTAGAGGACATCACGCCGCTGACCGTTAGAGGACATCACGCTGCTGACCGTTAGAGGACATCACGCTGCTGACCGCTAGAGGACATCACGCCGCTGACCGTTAGAGGACATCACGCTGCTGACCG